>NC_042993.1:35012299-35202122 GCF_901001165.1 Salmo trutta | reverse complement strand
TGACATTTGTGTCAAAAGATGCATATCAGAAGCTTCTAAAGCCATGACATTTTCTGAAATTTTCCAAGTTGTTTAAAAGCACAGTCAACTTAGTATATGTAAACTTCTGACCCACTGGAATTGTGATACAGTGAATTATAAGTGAAATCTGTTTGTAAACAATTGTTGGAAAAAATGACGTGTCATGCACAAAGTAGATGTCCTAACCGACTTGCCAAAACTATAGTTTGTTCACAAGACATTGTGGAGTGGTTGAAAAACAGGTTTTAATGAATCCAACCTACGTGTATGTAAACTTCCTACTTCAACTGTGTGCATGAATAAGAGGTTGCACAACAATGTTTTGTCACTCTGCTACTGAGCGACGCTCTCTGAGCAGTTTTGTGCTGTTTGTATAAACATTTTTTTAAACATTTCTGAAACGAATCTCTTATCTTCCCATACATTTTTGCCATGCCATTATACAGTGCCTTCAGAAAGAATTCATAGCCCTTGACTTTTTCCACCTTTTGGTGTTGAGATTTTTTGTCACTGGCCTACACACATTATGTAAAAGTGGAATTAATTTTTTCGAAATGTTCACAAATGAATTAAAAATGAAAGCTGAAATGTCTTGAGTCAATAAGTATTCCAACCCCTTTATGGCAAGCCTAAATAAGTTGCTTAGACTCCGTGTGCAATAATAGTGTTTAACATGATTTTTGAATGACTACCTCATCTCTGTACCCCACACATACAATTATCTGTAAGGTCCCTCAGTGGAGCAGTGAATTTCAAACAGATTCGACCATGGATGTTTTCCAATGCCTCGCAAAGAAGGCCACCTATTGCTAGATAGATTTTTTTTTTAAAGACCTTGAATATCCCTTTAGACCATTGTGAAGTTATTAATTACACTGTGGATGGTGAATCAATACAGTCAGTCGCTACAAAGATACAGGTGTCCTTCCTAACTCTGGAGAGGAAGGAAACCGTTCAGGGATTTCACCATGAGGCCAATACTGACTTTAAAACAGAGTTTAATGGCTGTGATAGAAAACAGAGTGGTTGTTACTCCACAATACTAACTTAATTGACAGAGTAAAAAGAAGGAAGCCTGTACAGATGAAAAATATTCCAAAACATGCATCCTGTTTGCAACAAGGCACTAAAGTAATGTGGCAAAGAAATTCACTTTTTGTCCTGAATACAAAGGGGCAAATCCAATACAACACATTACTGAGTACCACTCTCCATATTTTCAAGGATTTTTTCAGGATAAAAAATAAATGGAATGGAATGGAGCTAAGCACAGGCAAAATCCTAGGGGAAAACCTGGTTCAGACTGCTTTCCACCAGACACTGGGAGATGAATTCGCCGTTCAGCAGGATAGTAACCTAAAACACAAGGCCAGATGTGGAAAGCTCTTAAAAGACTCAAACAGAAAGACTCACATTTTGTCTACAAAGTATCGACTCAGGGGTGTGAATATTATGTAAATGAGATTGTTCTGTATTTCAATACATTTGCAAACATTTCTAAAATTATTTGTCATTATGGGGTATTGTGTGTAGATGTAGATGGAATAAGTCAAGGGGTATGGAAACTTTTAATACTGTATTTCCTGTATTATATTATTTAAGAGGCTGTAATTATATTATTTAAGAGCCTATATTGTAGGTTCTGTGTGTGTCCTTTTCCCGAGTGATTCTGCATATACACACAAAAGAGAAACTGGAGCATGAACAAACAAATCTTAGACTAGTTACTATTACATAACTCCCTCTGAAACTGTATGTTGTATCTCATCCCACATCAAAGGCCTTCTCACTGCAGCATGTCAATGTTATAAATACATAGCCTATCCTAACTTCAAACGGGGGGTCAGAAATCAGGTAGATGCGCCTCACAAAATGAGGAAGCCATGGCATCAGCGTTTCAGCATGTTACATTTTGACAGCAATCTACTTTAAAACAGATATTGTCATTTCGTTGTTCTATTTTGCAAATATTTACCACCCTTACTATTAAACAGAATCAGAGTAACACCTAGTTGTGCCATTTGGATATGCCAAGTCATACTGTAGCTGACATCTGGACCAGACCACAAACAGTTAACCAGTAGATGACTTGTTTCATTGCTGTTTATGTGTAACCTTTATTTAACTAGGCAAGATAGTTAAGAACAAATTCTTATTTACAATGACGGCCTACCCCGGCCAAACCCAGACGACGCTGGGCCAATTGTGCACCGCCCTATGGGACTCCCAATCACGGCCGGATGTGATGCAGCCTGGATTTATAGCTGACTCGGTTTGGATGGCGAGGCTGAGGTGTACTATCATACATGTTAACCCCAAATCTTTTATGGGACAGAGGCCAGCTCAGTCCAACCAGAGTATTGGGGGTGCATGGCCTGCCTTGAGAATGAGAAATGAGCCAAAGGAAAATGTAGGTTAAAGCAGAAACGTCTTTCATTTTAAAAAGCTGTGCCTCCCTTGGATAAATACATATGTGTTTGGTCAAATTGAAGCCAGCCATTTACATTTACATTTACGTCATTTAGCAGACGCTGTTATCCAGAGCGACTTACAAATTGGTGGATTCACCTTATGATATCCAGTGGAACAACCACTTACAATAGTGCATCTATATCTTTTTTTTTTTTTTGGGGGGGGGGGGGTTAGAAGGATTGCTTTATCCTATCCCAGGTATTCCTTAAAGAGGTGGGGTTTCAGGTGTCTACGGAAGGTGGTGATTGACTCCGCTGTCCTGGCATCGTGAGGGAGCTTGTTCCACCATTGGGGTGCCAGAGCAGCGAACAGTTTTGACTGGGCTGAGCGGGAACTGTGCTTCCGCAGAGGTAGGGGGGCCAGCAGGCCAGAGGTGGATGAACGCAGTGCCCTTGTTTGGGTGTAGGGCCTGATCAGAGCCTGAAGGTATGGAGGTGCCGTTCCCCTCACAGCTCCGTAGGCAAGCACCATGGTCTTGTAGCAGATGCGAGCTTCAACTGGAAGCCAGTGGAGTGTGCGGAGGAGCGGGGTGACGTGAGAGAACTTGGGAAGGTTGAACACCAGATGGGCTGCGGCGTTCTGGATGAGTTGTAGGGGTTTAATGGCACAGGCAGGGAGCCCCGCCAACAGGGAGTTGCAGTAATCCAGACGGGAGATGACAAGTACCTGGATTAGGACCTGCGCCGCTTCCTGTGTAAGGCAGGGTCGTACTCTGCGAATGTTGTATAGCATGAACCTACAGGATCGGGTCACCGCCTTGATGTTAGCGGAGAACGACAGGGTGTTGTCCAGGGTCACGCCGAGGCTCTTAGCACTCTGGGAGGAGGACACAATGGAGTTGTCCACCGTGATGGCGAGATCATGGAAAGGGCAGTCCTTCCCCGGGAGGAAGGTTCAGCTTGAGGTGGTGATCCGTCATCCACACTGATATGTCTGCCAGACATGCAGAGATGCGATTCGCCACCTGGTTATCAGAAGGGGGAAAGGAGAAGATTAATTGTGTGTCGTCTGCGTAGCAATGATAGGAGAGACCATGTGAGGATATGACAGAGCCAAGTGACTTGGTGTATAGCGAGAATAGGAGAGGGCCTAGAACTGAGCCCTGGGGGACACCAGTGGTGAGAGCACGTGGTGCGGAGACGGATTCTCGCCACGCCACCTGGTAGGAGCGACCTGTCAGGTAGGACGCAATCCAAGAGTGAGCCGCGCCGGAGATACCCAACTCGGAGAGGGTGGAGAGGAGGATCTGGTGGTTCACAGTATCAAAGGCAGCAGATAGGTCTAGAAGGATGAGAACAGAGGAGAGAGAGTTAGCTTTAGCAGTGCGGAGAGCCTCCGTGACACAGAGAAGAGCAGTCTCAGTTGAATGACCAGCCTTGAAACCTGACTGATTTGGATCAAGAAGGTCATTCTGAGAGAGATAGCAGGAGAGCTGGCCAAGGACGGCACGTTCAAGAGTTTTGGAGAGAAAAGAAAGAAGGGATACTGGTCTGTAGTTGTTGACATCGGAGGGATCGAGTGTAGGTTTTTTGAGAAGGGGTGCAACTCTCGCTCTCTTGAAGACGGAAGGGACGTAGCCAGCGGTCAAGGATGAGTTGATGAGCGAGGTGAGGTAAGGGAGAAGGTCTCCGGAAATGGTCTGGAGAAGAGAGGAGGGGATAGGGTCAAGCGGGCAGGTTGTTGGGCGGCCGGCCGTCACAAGACACAAGATTTCATCTGGAGAGAGAGGGGAGAAAGAGGTCAAAGCATAGGGTAGGGCAATGTGAGCAGGACCAGCGGTGTCGTTTGACTTAACAAACGAGGATCGGATGTCGTCGACCTTCTTTTCAAAATGGTTGACGAAGTCATCCGCAGAGAGGGAGGGGGGGGAGGATTCAGGAGGGAGGAGAAGGTGGCAAAGAGCTTCCTAGGGTTAGAGGCAGATGCTTGGAAGTTAGAGTGGTAGAAAGTGGCTTTAGTAGCAGAAACAGAGGAGGAAAATGTAGAGAGGAGGGAGTGAAAAGATGCCAGGTCCGCAGGGAGGCTAGTTTTCCTCCATTTCCGCTTGGCTGCCCGGAGCCCTGTTCTGTGAGCTCGCAATGAGTTGTCAAGCCACGGAGCAGGAGGGGAGAACCGAGCCGGTCGGGAGGATAGGGGACATAGAGAGTCAAAGGATGCAGAAAGGGAGGAGAGGAGGGTTGAGGAGGCAGAATCAGGAGATTGGTTGGAGAAGGATTGAGCAGAGGGAAGAGATGATAGGATGGAAGAGGAGAGAGTAGCAGGAGAGAGAGAGCGAAGGTTGCGACGGCGCAATACCATCTGAGTAGGGGCAGAGTGAGTAGTGTTGGAGGAGAGCGAGAGGGAAAAGGATACAAGGTAGTGATCGGAGACTTGGAGGGGAGTTGCAGTGAGATTAGTAGAAGAACAGCATCTAGTGAAGATGAGGTCAAGCGTATTGCCTGCCTTGTGAGTAGGGGGGGACGGTGAGAGGGTGAGGTCAAAAGAGGAGAGGAGTGGAAAGAAGGAGGCAGAGAGAAATGAGTCAAAGGTAAACGTAGGGAGGTTAAAGTCACCCAGAACTGTGAGGGGTGAGCCATCCTCAGGGAAGGAACTTATCAAGGCGTCAAGCTCATTGATGAACTCTCCAAGGGAACCGGAGGGCGATAAATGGTAAGGATGTTAAGCTTGAATGGGCTAGTGATTGTGACAGCATGAAATTCAAAGGAGGAGATAGACAGATGGGTTAGGGGAGAAAGAGAGAATGTCCACTTGGGAGAGATGAGGATTCCAGTGCCACCACCCCGCTGACCAGATGCTCTCGGGGTGTGCGAGAACACGTGGTCAGACGAGGAGAGAGCAGTAGGAGTAGCAGTGTTTTCTGTGGTAATCCATTTTTCCGTCAGCGCCAAGAAGTCGAGGGACTGGAGAGTAGCATAGGCTGAGATGAACTCTGCCTTGTTGGCCGCAGACCGGCAGTTCCAGAGGCTGCCTGAGACCTGGAACTCCACGTGGGTCGTGCGCGCTGGGACCACCAGGTTAGAGTGGCAGCGGCCACGCGATGTGAAGCGTTTGTATGGCCTGTGCAGAGAGGAGAGAACAGGGATAGACCGACACATAGTTGATAGGCTACAGGAGAGGCTACGCTAATGCAAGGGAGATTGGCATGAAAATTAACTAAACAACTGGGGAAGCGAGAGAGCAGGGCCTCCCTCACTAACAATTCACTGAAACGCTAAAATATAACTTTTCTAGCTACCACTAGAAATTAACATGCATGTAAACTACAGTGGTTCAATGTTTCAGGAATAGGCTCAAACTTAGTTAATTCCGCTAGATAACTTGGTACAGTATTCTTCAATTCTTCTTATGGCTTTGAACATAGAGAAATTCCACAGTGGAGGGTAATTTAACTGGAGTGGATTGATGGAATATGTTTTATTGATTTTGCATCATATGTACTTGAAGAATCTACACAACATAGTTCATATACAGTGGCAAGAAAAAGTATGTGAACCCTTTGGAATTACCTGGATTTTTGCATAAACTTTACATTAAATTTGATCTGATCTTCATCTAAGTCACAACAATAGACAGTAATTATTAAACTAATAACACACAAATTATTGTATTTTTGTTGTCTATATTAAATACATAATTTAAACATTCACAGTGTAAGTTGGAAAAAGTATGTGAACCCCTAGGCGAATGATTCTCCAAAAGCTCATTGGAATCAGGAGTCAACTAACCTGGAGTCCAATCAATGAGACGAGATTGGAGACGTTGGTTAGTGCTGTCTTGTCCTATAAAAAAACACACAAAATGTGAGTTTGCAATTCACAAGAATCATTGCCTGATGTGAACCACGCCTCGAACAAAAAAGATCTCAGAAGACCTAAGATTAAGAATTGTTGACTTGCATAAAGCTGGAAAGGGTTACAAAATGATCTCTAAAAGCCTTGATCATCAGTCCACGGTAAGACAAATTGTCTATAAATGGAGAAAGTTTAGCACTGTTGCTACTCTCCCTAGGAGTGGCCGTCCTGCAAAGATGACTGCAAGAGCACAGCGCAGAATGCTCAATGAGGTTAAGAATAAACCTAGAGTGTCAGCTAAAGGCTTACAGAAATCTCTGGAACATGCTAACATCTCTGACGAGTCTACGATACGTAACACACTAAACAAGAATGGTGTTCGTGGGAGGACACCACAGAAGGAGCCATTGCTGCACACCTGGGGAACACAATACTATGTGTGGAGAAAAAAAGGCACAGCACACCAACATCAAAACCTCATGCCAACTGTAATGTATTGTGGAGGGAGCATCATGGTTTGGGGCTGCTTTGCTGCCTCATGGCTTGGACAGCTTGCTAACATTTTTGCAGGAGAATTTGCAGGAGAATGTTAGGCTATCTGTCCGCCAATTGAAGCTCAACAGAAGTTGGGTGATTCAACAGGACAACGACCCAAAACACAGAAGTAAATCAAGAACAGAAAATACGCCTTCTGGAGTGGCCCAGGCAGAGTCTTGACCTCAACCCGATTGAGATGATGTGGCATGACCTCGAGAGCGGTTCACACCAGACATCCCAAGAATATTGCTGAACTGAAACAGTTTTGTAAAGAGGAATGGTCCAAAATTCCTCCTGACCGCTGTGCAGGTCTGATCCGCAACTACAGAAAACATTTGTTTGAGGTTATTGCTGCCAAAGGAGGGTCAACCAGTTATTAAATCCATGGTTTCACATACTTTTTCCACCCTGCACTGTGAATGTTTACACAGTGTGTTCAATAAAGACATGAAAACTTATAATTGTTTGTGTGTTATTAGTTTAAGCAGATTGTGTTTGTCTATTGTCACCTAGATGAAGATCAGATCAAATTTTATGACCAATTTATGCAGAAATCCAGGTATTTCCAAAGGGTTCACATACTTTTTCTTGCCACTGTGTGTGTGTATGTAAGTATATACTATACAGTTGAAGTCGGAAGTTTACATACACTTAGGTTGGAGTCATTAAAGCTCGTTTTTCAAACACTCCACACATTTCTTGTTAACAAACTATAGTTTTGGCAAGTCGGTTAGGACATCTACGTTGTGCATGACAGTCATTTTTCCAACAATTGTTTACAGACAAATGATTTCACTTATAATTCACTCTATTACAATTCCAGTGGGTCAGAAGTTTACATACACTAAGTTGACTGTGCCTTTAAACAACTTGGAAAATTTCAGAAAATTATGTCATGGCTTTAGAAGGTTCTGTTAGGCTAATTGACATAATTTGAGTCAATTGGAGGTGTACCTGTGGATGTATTTCAAGGCCTACCTTCAAACTCAGTGCCTCTTTGCTTGACATCATGGGAAAATCTAAATAAATCTGCCAAAACCTCGGAAAAAAATTGTAGACCTCCACAAATCTGGTTCATCCCTGGGAGCAATTTCCAAATGCCTGAAGGTACCACATTCATCTGTACAAACAATCGTACGCAAGTATAAACACCATGGGACCACGCAGCCGTCATACCACTCAGGAAGGAGACGTGTTCTGTCTCCTAGAGATGAACGTACTTTGGTGAGAAAAATGCAAATCAATCCCAGAACAATCCCAGAACAACAGCAAAGGAGCTGTTGGAGGAGAAACAGGTAAAAAAGCATATATATCCACAGTAAAACTAGTCCTATATTGACATAACCTGAAAGGCTGCTCAGCAAGGAAGAAGCCACTGCTCCAAAACAGCCATACAAAAGCCAGACTACAGTTTGCAACTGCACATGGGGACAAAGACCGCACTTTTTGGAGAAATAATGGTACAAAAATAGAACTGTTTGGCCATAATGACCTTTGTACTCATTCAAGTTTTATTTTTATTTTTTTTACTATTTTCTGCATTGTAGAATAATAGTAACGGCATCAAAGCTATGAAATAACACACATGGAATCATGTAGTAGCCACATTTTTTTTTTAAACAAATCAGCATATATTTGATATTTTTCAAAGTAGCCACCCTTTGCCTTGATGACAGCTTTTCATGGGCCGCTCTGGCTGATCCTGGCCGATGGGCCGCTCTGGCTGATCTGGGCAGTCGGGCCGCTCTGGCATCTCCGGGCAGTCGGGCCGCTCTGGCATCTCCGGGCAGTCGGGCCGCTCTGGCATCTCCGGGCAGTCGGGCCGCTCTGGCATCTCCGGGTAGTCGGGCCGCTCTGGCATCTCCTGACTGACGGGCAGCTCTGGCGACTCCTGACTGACGGGCAGCTCTGGCGACTCCTGACTGACGGGCAGCTCTGGCGACTCCTGACTGAGCCGACGCACTGGAAGCCTGGTGCGTGGTGCTGGTACTGGGGTTATCAGCCTGGGAACACGCACCTCCAGGCTAGTGCGGGGAGCGGGAACAGGATGAGTCGGACTGGGCTGACGCACTTCCGGGTCCGCACGAGAGACAGGAACTGGAAACACCGGGCTATGGAGGCGCACAGGCGGTCTTGATCTTACCTCCTGCACAACCCGTCCTGGCTGGATGGAACTAGTAGCCCTGTACGAGCGGGGTGCTCGTACAGGGCAGACTGGGCTGTGCAGGGGCCTGATGATTGCCGTTTGTAGAGCGGGAGTTGGGTAGCCTGGTCCTAGGAGGCGTACCGGCGACCAGATGCGCTGCGCAGGCATCCTCCTACCAGGCTGGATGCCCACTCTAGCACGGCACCTGCGAGGGGCTGGAATAACTCGCACCGGACTGTGCGTGCGTATGGGCGAGATTGTGCGCTCTTCCGCAAAACACGGCGCACTCCACTCCATACGCTCCTTCATATAATCACGGGTAGCTGGCTTCTGGCTCTTCCCTGGCCTAGCCAAACTACCCGTGTGCCCCCCCCCAAAAAATGTTTTTATTGGGGGTGCCTCTCGTGCTTCAACGCCTGTCGTGTTCCTCGGTAACGTTCCCGGTCCTTACCCCATTTTCTCCATGGGCCCTCTCCGGCCATAATCTGTTCCCATGTCCATCTTTCTCGTTGGTCCAACTCAATTTCCCACTGCTCCTTACAATCCACCTGTTGCTCCTTCCTCTGCTGCTTGGTCCTTTTGTGGTGGGAGATTCTGTCACGGTTGTCGTTGGGAAAGGAGGACCAAAATGCAGCAGGTATGTGGTTCCTCATCTTGAACTTTTATTAACTCGAAATGAACACCAAAATAACAAAACGAACTCACGATCAACGAAACAGTCTTCTCAGGCTCACACACGCTAGACAAGAAACAATCTCCCACAAAACCTACACCAAACAATTACCCATATATAGGACTCTCAATCAGAGGCAACGAGGAAGCACCTGCCTCCAATTGAGAGTCCCAACCCCCCCATTAACCTAACATAGAAATACACTCACTCGACTAAACATAGAAATACCTAAACATAGAACATAGAACATAAACCAAAACCCGGAAATAATAAATCAAACGCCCTTCAACAAACACACCACCCCGAACCACATAAAACAAATACCCTCTGCCACGTCCTGACCAAACTACCATAACAATTAACCCTTATACTGGTCAGGACGTGACAGGCACACTTACTGTAAACTAGAGGCCAAGAGTTTGGTCAAAAAGAATGACACCGATTGGCTGATAAGTGGCACTGTTATAAGCAGTCTCACTTAAACCTTTGTATCCACCGCCCCGTTTGACCTAGAGAATTGAAACCCAAAAGGTCCGTCAGGATAGATTTTCCTCAATCATCGAAAAACGTATTCTCATGAACCATAAGTCCAAATAACACCATTTGGTATGTAGGCCCATGGTACGTACATCTCGTGATGTAGTTTGAGAAAAGCGAAGTAATTGGTTAAGATATAGCTTAGTTACTGATACATCAGATTTTACATGTCCATTTAAATCATTTGTAAATCCACTTCACAATGGGCTATCAACTTGAAACATTTTAGCGTCATCAAATACTTGATGAACCATGTTGAGTTTGGCATTGATATCTATTAACAATTCACTTTTATTACTATGTAACACTAATGTTTGAAATAATCATTAAAAAAAATATTCTCATGGACAAAGTCAGATTAACTCAAAATGTGGTCTTTGATCTCATCACAATAGTCCCTGAAGAGTTTGAGAAAATAATGTTGATGCATTCAAAGATTAAAATCTTCCTCTCATGAACTACAGGACCAAATGACACCATGAAATGTAGGCCCATGGTACGTCTTAACTTAGTTTGAGAAAAGATGAGGGATTGGTGAAATGATGGCTGAGTTATTCACAATTAAAATATCAAATTTTACGTGTCCAGTTGAACCACTGTAAACTTGTCATTGCTATCACGGACGTCCCTAAGATGAACCACACTGAATTTGGTATCGATATCTCAAAAGACAAAGAAACTATTAACAACTCATTCAACTATATAATGCTAATGCTCAAAATCATCTTCTCCTCATGGACCATACGTCAGATTCACTCCAGATTTTGTATTTACATTGATTGGACATAAAGGAAGATACAGCTAACTGCCAAAATAAAGGAAACACCAATATAAAGTGTCTTAATAGGGCATTGGGACACCACAAGCCAGAATAGCTTCAATGCACCTTGGCATAGATTCTACAAGTGTATGGAGCTCTATTGGAGGAATGTGACACCATTCTTCCACAAGAAATTCCATAATTTGGTGTTTTGTTGATGGTGGTGGAAAATGCTCTCGTAGGTGCCGTTCCAAAATCTCCAATAAGTGTTCAGTTGGGTTGAGATGTGGTGACTCAGATGGCCAAGGCATATATGATTTACAGCATTTTAATGCTCATCAAACCATTCAGTGACCACTTGTGCCCTGTGTATGGCGTAATTGTCATCCTATGGGGGCATAACCATGGTAGCCAAAAATAATGTCTTGCCTAGAGTTTTTATACATGACCCTAAGCATGATGGGATGTTAATGTCTTTATTAACTCAGGAACCACACCTGTGTGGAAGCACCTGTTTTCAATATACTTTGTATCCCTCATTTACTCAATCAAGTGTTTCCATTATTTTGTCAGTTACCTGTAGTTCCTACATGATAGAGTGCCTGCTTTGTTATCCAATGGATCATGTGTCCTTTCTGTCATCACGTGAACCCTGTTCATTGCTGCTCGCAGTTATATTTATGTAAATTTTTTACATGGACATTAATCAACATTTCTGTAAAAGTGCCAGTTTTAACCAGTTGGCTAATTTGCCAACGCGGTCCCTAGGCAGGTTATTAAAAACACCGACAATACAGCCTGACAATAAGCACATACCGAGCAACATATAACTAGCAAAACAATGCAATGCAGACAGACAAAGTAAAAATACAAAAAGCAAGCAAAAATAAATAAATAAATGTGTCCATGTCTAACAATGTACGACATGGAAAGTGGCTATACACAGCTAGAGATTGTTCACACACCTGATTATTCTTTAGCCATGTCTTTAGGTTCCCAGCTAGCACATAACATATTTTTAGCACATATTTTTCTTAAAGCTTGATGAGAGCATGGTTGTCCTATGGTTATGTTGCATACAACCTTCCCACAATGTTTTGGGAATGGTGGCGGATACCCAGCTAGCGCCTAACGTTTTGAGAACCATATGTTTCTTAGGTGGGAATTTCAGTACTTCAGCATAATGGGGCGGCACGTAACCTAGTGGTTAGAGCATTGGGTTGCTAGATCGAATCCCCGAGCTGACAAGGTAAACATCTGTCGTTCGGCTCCTGAACAAGGCATAACCCACTGTTCCTAGGCCGTCATTGTAAATAAGAATTTGTTCTTAACTGACTTGCCTAGTTAAATAAAGGTTAAATACAAAATAATTTTTTTTAAAGTTTCTTCATGGGTGTATTTAAAGTCATGTTCTGGGGAACGTTCCGAGAACGTTAAGAAATAACGTTCTTCTGTGGGATTTCAGTTCTTCAGCATAACATTTTCTACAGTATTCCTCATGGTTACCGTAAATTCCGGACTATAAGCCGCAACTTTTTTCCCAGGCTTTGAACCTCGCGGCTTAAACAATGACGCAGCTAATATATGGATTTTTCCCGCTTTAAATGTTTTTTTCTCAAAAAAATCCCCACTTCTGTGACGTGCTCAGTTTTTTGGCGGCATGAAGCATTCATTAGACCAATGAAATTGCCGAACAGGTTAAGGTCAAACAACTTTTTGTTTACTGTTTAGATTAAATCGAGCGCTCTCAAACTTCCCATCATTCTGATTACGGTAGTCATTTTGTCACCCTCATCATGGCAAAGACACGGGGAAATGCATATGATGCAGCTTTCAAGTTGAAGGCGATTTATCTGGCTGTTGGAAAAGGAAATAGAGCTGCTGCACGGGAGCTTGGTCTTAATGAGTCGATAATAAGATTTTGGGAACAGCAGCGTGAAGAATTGACTCAGTGCAAAAAGACAACTAAAGCTTACTGCTAATTTTTTATTTTTTGTTACAAGCCGTGTTTCGTTAAAGCCTATTTATTTTTGTTACAAGCCGTGTTTCGTTAAAGCCTGTGTAAAGTTAATTTGTTTCAATGTATCGGTAGGCACCTGCGGCTTATAGACATGTGCGGCTTATTTAAGTTCAATATAATATTTTTTTTTTAATTCAGTGGGTGCGACTTATATTCAGGTGCGCTTAATAGTCCGGAAACTACAGTATATTTAATGTTATGTTCTCAGAACATTAAGAAAACTTTCCATAAAAACCACAAGAAAACATTAGTAACATTCATAGAACGTTCTAAGAATGTTATTAAAAAACATGTTTTCAACGTTCTCAACCTTAACAAAACTCTCTATCTTGTTAAGTGTGTTCAGGTGTGTTGGTCGCGCCGACTAATTGGTCAACCTTGAGCTTAATGAGTGCTTTTTTCCTTTGAAATGGGGTCTGTTTGAATAGACAAAAATGAACAGCTTTGTATGAGTTAAAAAACATGGCATGCTAGCTCCATCTTGGTGGGGCAGTGGACTTATTCCATGGATAGAGAATCGAAGATCATAGGTTTGAACTCATTGATGCCGTGTCACAATAAAAAATAAATGTTTGCATGATTAATGCCTAAGCAAATTAATTTCCAAGTGTCCTATCTGTGCTTGGAGTTCAAAATAGTTAATCTAAGCTAGCAGTGTTATTAAAAGTCTTATTGAAACATGTTCTGAGAACGTTAATTTAATTACCTTCAAATAACCTCCCTGCAACCTAAAAATGAAGGATCCCAGAACAGGCAACATTTTCACTTCCGTTTTCTGAACGTTTAAAAAATGTTATATTTTACTGGTCAGGAAACTTATGGCTTCGTTCCCAGAACCAATGGGAAACCAAAAATGTACATTCTCACAACTTCCAAGGAACCAAATGTGCTAGCTGGGTTATGTGTGAAAGTGCAGTAGGTGGGGCAGTTCCATGTGTCAGAATGGAAGGTGAGGACACCCACATACAGTACATGAATCAAAGCCAACTAGGCCTGTGGAGTGTACAAGAACATTAAATAAAACAGGAAGCTCTGTTGAAGTGAAATTCTGGGCTAGTGCATGTTAGCTGATCTTACTGCGTGCATTTCCATATATATGTGTACCATGTCTTTCTAATGGGTGTAACCTGGGTTTTATTATCTCTGTGTGAGTTGGATGTGTGTGCATGGTGGTTGGTGGGCTGGGTGTGTGTGTATGCAGAGATCCAGCTAAAAGTAATTGGATTAGACTGAGCCTTGGGTACCTGAAGGTATGCTCGCTCTGCTTGCTTTCTACTGACACCTGATGGATCGAAATTATTTATTAAATAGCTGGACATTGAGGGTGAACCTATTTGCATGCATAGCCGCGGGAAGTCGTTTGGGGGTGGGGGAGCTGATAATTTTTGGTTGACGACAACGGCGCTACAGACGGCTATATCTGTCCCCTAATAAAGGACTAGTAAAGGCACAGTGCACTGCTTTTGTGAGATTTCTTTTCCAGAAATAAAATAAAATACGTATTCAGATTTTTCAGGGGGTGCTGCAGCACCCTCAGCACCCCTACTTCTCACTGCTATGTCTGCATGTCTCCTTTCCACATGTGTAAGACCATCTTCTATGTGGGTCACACCTACCTGCCAGTTGTTTATTATGACATATAATAAATGCATAAGCTCTTTGCACCCTGTGAGACATTCGGCCCCAATGTGTGGCCATTTCTTAATCTTGAAGGAGCATTTTTCATCTTGACTGGGTCCGATATTGATTCAGGTTGTTTCAGCAATCTCCCTAATATGGCTCTCTGTGCATCCTGTTCTGTTCTTATTGACGTTGTACGTTGGTGGGTCCAGGGAAAGAGCTGCACGAGTGGTCAGCTAGTCCAAAGATCAGTGAGACCACCGCCTCAGCATTTTAGTGTTTGGGCTTGCATGCCCATTTCAATAGTTTACCATGCATGAGGTCATGACCTGATTTTGAGGTAAATGATTGAACAGCGCTTTGGACTTGGTTGCCTTTCTATCTCTCTGATGATGTGCGGTGCATATAGGCTACATGTATGTACTACAAGTCTTTATGTAGCCTGTATCGATTTCCCATCTACATCAGGAACTCACTGTACACATTTGATAGCAGAAAAAAAGCTTATTTTGCAAGCTGCTATCAGTCATATAAATAGTGTTGAAATATGTTGGTAATACAAAGTGGTAATACTATACATAGATATATTAAGCTTCTATTGTGGAAAAAGTATACAGTTGTGGAAAATGTTTGGAAACCTGAATGTGTGCCATGGAAAAGTCTCGGTGTACCAGGTTATCTATGGTTCAGGGCTTATCAGAGCAGTGATAATCATAGTGGCTCTGTGATATGGATTTAATCACCATAAAATTCCCTGGTTGCAGACAACACATTAAACAGCAATCCTGACTTGTCAGCACTTTGGCTACTTGTCTGCTTACAGAGTAATGTTTATCTAAAGACTGAAGGGAAACAAAGGCTGTGGAACTTCCAGAGAGACTAGAGCCTAAATCCAGCGCCTTAGACCACTCGGCCACACTAACCAGCTCTGTCCTCATAGCCATACTTTCTCATCTGTTACTTAGGCCTGCTGCGCTCCCATTAATTTCGATGTCTTATTTTTTCCTTTTTCCTTTTATTTTGTTCATTTATATCATGTTGCTTTTTCTTTAGGGTGGCTGGTAGCCTAGTCGTTAGAGCATTGGGCCAGTAACCGAAAAGTTGCTGGATCAAATCCCCTGGCTGACAAGGTAAAAATCTGTCGTTCTGCCCCTGAACAAGGCAGTTAACCCACTGTTCCCCGGTAGGCCGTCATTGTAAAGAAGAATTTGTTCTTAACTGACTTGCCTAGTTAAATAAAGGTCAAATAATAAAAAAAAAAAAATGCTTGCCATCGATCATTTGGACCTTGAAGGACTGAGAGCATAGACATTGAATATCTCAAGAACACTACTCAATAATTAACCATAAATGCTATCCCTTGTATTATCTATAAGAACCATTGACAAATTAAAACTTGCTAGGACAGTAGTTTGACTGAACTTCAGTCACTCGGACATGACTTCTTTAGGAGCAATAACAATAAAGAAAGGTTGACAAGGCCCTGGTAATAAAAATGTATTTATGCTCAACTACAACTACGCCCTGTCATGGTGGGATATGCAAATACATATACCCATACTAGCAGGGCAGGGACACAGAGACAAAGAAATAGGCAGAAAACAATAAGACAAATAGGCAAAGAAAGCTCCAGAAATATAGACTGTGAGGCAGAAACTGTGAGATGTACTGTATGTTGATGCGTAAAGTCATTGTGGGCAGCTGCTGTTGGGTCTGTAACTCCAAACAGACTTTGGCCTGTTTGACCAATAACGCCTGTCCTGGGCCTGCTTTCATTTACACTTTTAAATCATAAAACTTAAAATGCCTCTTTTCAACTTCTGGCATCAGTTTGAAAGCTGTTAAAGCTGTTAATCCTGCACCAATATTTGAATAGGCTATCTTTTAGAAGTGCTGAACTGTGCTAGATGTGTGTGTGATCATGACCTTAGCTGACACTGCCACTGCAAGTGTTGTGCGTGCTAGAAGCGATTAGCAAGAGGAGTAGCTCTGTGTCTCTGATACTTTGCTGGGCCTGCAGGACTTTCTGTAGATTTATACAATGGCTTTCCAATGTGTTTTCCCCTGTTATATCCCAGACAGATCTCTACTTTCCCTGGCAGCTCCTGGATGGGAATGGGGTGTTTTCTGGGAATTAAATCAGAAATTCCCTTTCAAGAGGGTTCACCCCCCATTTCTGTTAAATGGAACAGAGAGAGGAGGGGGTCACTTCCTCCAGTGTGTTTTTTTGCTTGCAAAAATGTCATTTACATGCTACTGGGTGATGGGAGAAAGCAATGGGGTGTCGTATTTGTTTATCGATGCGCATTCCCCAGCTCTGCTGATTCGATAGATTTTAGCTCCTTTATGTTGAGTAACCTAATACACAGGGAGGAATCATAACTGAACTGGCTTGCATCATGATTATCCCACTCTGATCAGAGATAATATTGTTGATAACAGGGATACTAGTTTGCATAGTGTTGTGAAAATCAAAGCTTGCCTGCAGCTAACTTTACAGTATAGGATTTTGTTTAGCAGAGCTCAAGAAAAGTCTTAATGGGTTCCCTCTGGGTAGCAGCCAGGGGCTGCTTTGCTCCAGTCCTGACAGGAAGGTGCTGTTGGGCGAAGGGTCCCAGCCCCTGCCTTTTCTGCCTTTTGGGGGTTGGGTTGGCTGATTCGTAACAATGTAAAGTCACCAACCCTATCAGTTCCAAGACCCCAGCTATTATTTTCTTCATTTATCTGACTTTAATTTATCTGCATGTCCAGCCCTTATATTCAGGCTCACAATGAAGTGTTTTACCATTTTCTTTTCAGGACAACCAGGGCTATAAGTAAAACGCAAAACAATTTGAGATAAATAGTTACATTCATGAGTTTAAGTGACAAATGTCAATAAAAGTAAACAATTGATAAAAATGAATGTATATGAATGCTGTAAGTACAGAAATTGTTTGCTCAGTCATTAGCCCCAGGCCCCTTCAGGACCCGCCCTTGTCTCACAAACACCGCTTTAGCTCAGCCTTTGTTAATCACACAGAAATAGACAAATACAATGGTACAAACCAGATGTCTGTAGCTCAAACACACAATGTTTAAAATGGGTTAGAAGTCCAAAACGTGCCGAATTCACAGTGAGACTGTAGCAGAGGAAGCAGTTGGTGTCGGGATGTCCCAGACAGAGGGGGTAAGATGACTGGATTCTCTGGACGCCTCTTCCCGATAGCTAAACAACCGCATGCCTTCTGCACATGTGCTACTTTACCTTGAAAGGCATGTTGTGCAAACTTATTTGCTGTAACTATAAATTACATAATAGACATGTTGTACAAACATCTTTCTCTGAAGTGTTGTAACTATAAACAACATAATAGACAAGTAGCCTACAAACTTTGATTGCAACTATAACAAACAACATGTTGTACAAAGTTGTATATGGCATTGAGGAGTACACCACATCAGTCACTGGCTTCATCAATAAGTCATCCCCACAGTGCCTGTACGTGCATACCCCAACCAGAATCCATGGATTACAGGCAACATCCGCACTAAGCTAAAGGGTAGAGATGCCGCTTTCAAGGATATAAGAAATCCCGCTATGCACTCCGACGAACCATCAAACAGGCAAAGCAGGACTAAGATCAAATCGTACTACACCGGCTCTGATGCTCGTCAGATGTGGCAGGGCTTGCAAACTATTACAGACTACAAACGGAAGCACAGCCGAGAGCTGCCCAGTGACACGAGCGTACCAGACAAGCTAAATTACTTCTGTGCTTGAGTTGTGCGTGGCGGAGATCTTCGTGGGCTATACTTGGACTTGTCTCAGGATGGTAAGTTGGTGATTGAAGTTATCCCTCTAGTGGTGTGGGGGCTGTGCTTTGGCAAAGTGGGTGGGGTTATATCCTGCCTGTTTGGCCCTGTCCGGGGGTATCGTCGGACGGGGCCACAGTGTCTCCTGACCCCTCCTGTCTCAGCCTCCAGTATTTATGCTGCAGTAGTTTATGTGTCGGGGGGCTAGGGTCAGTCTGTTATATCTGGAGTATTTCTCCGGTCTTGTCCTGTGTGAATTTAAGTATGCTCTCTCTAATTCTCTCTCTCTTTTTTCTTTCTTTCTTTCTTTCTTTCTTTCTTTCTTTCTTTCTTTCTTTCTTTCTTTCTTTCTTTCAGAGAACCTGAGCCCTAGGACCTTGCCTCAGGACTACCTGGCCTGATGACTCCTTGCTGTCCCCAGTCCACCTGGCCGTGCTGCTGCTCCAGTTTCAACTATTCTGCCTGCGGCTATGGAACCCTGACCTGTTCACCGGATGTGCTACCTGTCACAGGCCTGATGTTTTCAACTCTTTAGAGACAGCAGGAGCGGTAGAGATACTCTGAATGATCGGCTATGAAAAGCCAACTGACATTTACTTATTAGGTGCTGACTTGTTGCACCCTCGACAACCACTGTGATTATTATTATTTGACCCTGCTGGTCATCTATGAACATTTGAACATATTGGCCATGTTCTGTTATAATCTCCACCCGGCACAGCCAGAAGAGGACTGGCCACCCCCACAGCCTGGTTCCTCTCTAGGTTTCTTTCTAGGTTCTGGCCTTTCTAGGGAGTTTTTTAGCCACCGTGCTTCTACACCTGCATTGCTTGCTGTTTGGGGTTTTAGGCTGGGTTTCTGTACAGCACTTTGTGACATCAGCTGATGTAAGAAGGGCTTTATAAATACATTTGATTGATTGATTGCTCGCTTTGAGGCAAGTAACACTGAAACATGCATGAGCTCATCAGCTGTTCTGGATGACTGTGTGATCACGCTCTCCGCAGCCAATGTGAGTAAGACCTTTAAACAGGTCAACATTCACAAGGCCGCAGGGCCAGACGGATTACCAGGACGTGTATTCCGAGCATGTGCTGACCAACTGACAAATGTCTTCACTGACATTTTCAACCTCTCCCTGTCTGAGTCTGTAATACCAACATTCTTCAGGCAGATCACCATAATCCCTGTGCCCAAGAACACTAAGGCCTAAATAACTACTGACTCGTAGCACTCACGTCTGTAGCCATGAAGTGCTTTGAAAGGCTGGTCATGGCTCACATCAACACCATTATCCCAGAAACCCTAGTTGTAGAAACATCTTAAGAATAATCAATGGAAACAGGATGCACCTGAGCTCAATTTCGAGTCTTATAACAAAGGGTCTGAATACTTATGTAAATAAGGTATTTCTGTTTTTTATATTTAATACATTTGCTAAAATTTCAAAAAACTGTTTTCGCTTTGTCATGTGGTATTGTGTGTGGATTGCTAAGGAATATTTTTTATTTAATCCATTTTAGAATAAGGCTGTAACGTAACAAAATGTGGAAAAACTCAAGAGGTCTGAATACTTTCCAAAGGCACCGTAGGCAGGACACAGATAGGCAGTCTAAGGCAGTATCTAGCTACAACTTACAACATTCCAAAATAATGGAAACAGATTAGTAAATGAAGGATACAAAGAATATTGAAAGCAGGTGCTTCCACACAGGTGTGGTTCCATGGCTGAGTTAATTAAGCAATTAACATCCCATCATGCTTAGGGTCATGTATACAAATGCTGGGGAGGCTATTATTTTGGCTACCTTGGCTATGCTCCCATAGGATGACAATGCCCCCATCCACAGGGAACGAGTGGTCACTGAATGGTTTGATGAGTATCAAAGACATAGTTTTCCACCACCATCAACAAAGCACCAAATGATGGAATGTTTCATGGAAGAATAGTGTCCCATCCCTCCAATAGGGTTCCTGACACTTGAATCTGATTTGGTTCGTGGTGGCCCAACACCCTATTAAAACACTTTATGTTGGTGTTTCCTTTATTTTGGCAGTTACCTGTTGGTTACATCAATTGATGGGGAGTTACAGACAGCATAAAACCAACAAAGATTTACACAAATCATGTCTTAAAATATATTCCACATAGGATACTGGCACATTCCACATAGGCTACCGGTGGACTGATTTGTGCGTAAAGTAACATGTGCAGAATGTGATAGGTTGTTTAGCTCTGGGGAGGAGGCGTCCTAGGGGTCGGAGCGGGGCTTTCGATTCAGTCGCGCAGCCTCTGACATTATTTTATTACCCAGCCCATGCATGACTGAGAATGATTCACACTCAGGCCTGCAGGAGTTTTGCATTTTACTGATTGCCCACTGCTGTCAGCACTTTCACTTACCTTGGGTCCATCATCACCAACAACCTGTCATTTGACGCCGAGCTCAGCAGCCTCACTGGAAAAGCAGCCACCAATTTTGGTAAATTACAGTAGGGCAGGGGTATTCAAATCTTACTCTACAAGGTCCGGAGTACTGCTGTTTTTTTGTTCTACCTGATAAGTAATTGCAGTCACCTGGTGTCCCAGGTCTAAATCTCTTCCTTATTAGAGTGGAAGAATGAAAAAAAGCAGTGGAACTGGCTTCGTGGTCCATATTTGAATTTGAGGGATCTAGGGTATTGAAAAACCACAAACTCACAGTCCACACAAAGGTACGGGTGTACAGAGCCTGCATCACCAGCACGTTCCTGTATATGGCAGCGAAACCAGAACACCATAAGTACACCAAGAGCAGAGTTTAAACAACTTACACCTGCGCTGCCTGAGGTGAATACTGGGCATCACCTGGAAAGACAGGATCACACATGCATCCTGGTGAGAGCAGAGCTACCCAGTATGTACACTCTTCTGAGGCAGTGACGTCCCCACGTCCCCATCAGTTGGATGGAGGACAGACGAATCCCGAAGGACATTCTCTATGCAGAATAATTGAGCTACCTAGCTGACATTATTTTTCGTATCCCAGAGCTGTTTGCTTTTCTAGTTAGAGCCTAATGTTAACTAGCTAACATTCAACCTTGTTGGTTAGCTCCCAGCATTGTGGCATTGTTGGCACTGTGTTCATTGCTGTTTAACTAGCTAACGTTAGCTGGCTGGCTCATTAGCTAACGTTACTTGACGTGTGTACAACACCCGTTGAATATGGCCGGAGTCAGTAAATGTCTGACAAAAAAGCGTAATTAAATTGGTGCCAGCAGAGCTGGCTAGGCTGTTTTCATGTTATCCATAGGTAAACAAATCATTGGCCAGAGCGCCAAGTGTGCGCTCTGAACGCTCCGAGAGCGAAACTGTCACGGGTGTCGTAGGGATTGGACCAAAACGCAGCGGGAACGTGTAAACTCATCTTCTTATTTTATTAAAGAAGGGAAACAAAAGAAACACGTATACAAAAACAACACTAAACAGTCCCGTCAGGTGCACGAACACAAAACAGGAAATAACTACCCACAAAACCCATAGAAAAAACACCCCTGTTAAATAGGACCTTCAATTAGAAGCAACGAGGAGCAGCTGCTTCCAATTGAAGGTCAACCCAATAAACACCACATAGAAATAGACATACTAGAACTAACATAGAAATAGACTAACAAGAACATAGCCCAACAATCCCCGAAACACTCTAAACAAACACCCCCTGCCACGCCCTGACCAAACTACAATAACAAACAACCTCTTTTACTGGTCAGGACGTGACAGAAACGAGATGGGTGTGAGAGGGTGTGAACGATGCTGAAGGCCATTTTCTCAAAAGTGAGTTTACAAGTAGATCAACTTTCAAGGCAGAATTACTTTCCCATTGTTCCTCAAATGCAGTGTATGATATACCATTTTGTAGCTCAGAGTCTCTACTTTTATCTAATGTAAAAAACACAATTTCAAATTTTGCTACATAAGACCGAATCCAGGTGGTGTCACAATTGTCATCTGGAAAGAGACCAATTGGCCGCCCACAGATACGCTACTAAGATGTCTGCAAGCAAGACCTCAAGTCCTTCGCCAGCAACACTGACACCTGGGAAGATGTGCTATTATATTCCCTGGCAACCTTAGGGAAATGTTTTGTGGTAGTTTTTTACAGATATTGTGAACAACATCTTAGTGAATGTTTTTTTATAGATATTTTTGTTATTTTTTAGAAAAATATATTTGGTGATCAAAAACATTCTTTGAATGTTTGTGGGACGTTATCATCCTAATGTTAGTTCACACCCTAACTAGAACTTAGCTAATGTTCTGGGAGTGTTCCCTTTTCGCTGGGCTGTTTGTTTTTATCAATACACATCATTGTTTGTTATGCCTATACAGGATCCTAATTTGACCACCCTGTTGCAAAATAAATGTTCCTGCGCTGCAGGAAATGAACACTTGTAGTGTATTCCAGATTTAAAAATGCTTCTAAAGTTTGTCAATTCCACTTAAAAATGTCAGACTTGATTTGCCCTAACGAAAAATGTATCAACCCATACAAAAATGTCCATTAATTATAATCCACATAGTAATTCACACTTCCTGTTGCTGCAGGGTTATTTTTCACCAGTGAGAAACTGGTCAAATTAAGATCCTATACCTGGGTAGGTGTCTCGGACAACATCTCCATTAATGTTAGCCGAACGTTCCAGTAATGTTTTCTCAGAGCCAATTTAATTGAATCCAGACATAATTGCTGAAGAATGTTTAGGGAACGTTATTGGAACAATCATGTCATAACGTCACACTATAACTTTGTGAGAGCATTGTGGGAATTATCCCTGCTTGTTGTTATGGGTGTTTTTAATTACATCTACATCACTATTCGCAGAATGTTCCTGTAATGTTTTCTCAGAACCATTTCTATTGCTCTTACATTTTGTTGTGGCAGTATGTTTTAAAAACATTACTGGTACATTGTGTTATTACATTACCTGGAAATCTAATGAGAACATTTGGGGAATGTTCTGTGGTGGTTGTTACAGATGTTGTGCACCACGTTCCAAGGATATATCATTTAAAAAAAATTCTGGAGAAAAAAATCATTCTTTGAATGTTTTGGGGGATGTTATCATCCTAATAGGTAGAACTTAATGGGAATCTTAGATAATGTTCTGGGAATATTTCCAATTTGCTGCTTACTTTCCTCCATTTGAATCAACAACTTGAAGTAGCCTAATCTGAAATGGTTTAAGACTGATCAGAAAGTGCCTTTGAAGCAGAATTCCACTACCTTCAGATGTTAGAAACATGTGATGTAACTCTATATGAAAGGTTGACTTCAAAATGACAGAAAATACCTTTGCTCTACCTACAGCACTGTACCTAACTTGTTCTGTCTGCAATTCAACACTATCTACTAATTACAGCTCTGTGGCATATGCATGTGCTCACTGGCCAACAAGGAAGTCCCATGAGTGAAAAAAAGTGAGTCCACTCTTACATATTGATGAATTCTGAAAAGGTTTTATAGCCTTTTGAGGGTGATGGTTTTATCCTTCCCCCACCTGCCAGTATGACTGTTTGTGTCCAGTTAGTCATTGTCAACCATATTGTTTGTGTCCCGAATGGAACCTTTTCCCTTTAGTGTACTACTTTTGAGCAGGGACCATAGGGCTTTGGTCAAATGATTTAGTGCACTAGGCCTATATAGGGAATATAGTGCCATTTGGGACCCAAACATTGTTTGGTAACATCTATTTACAGCTCTGACTTACAACATGCTCTGACGTCTTGCGTCATTCAGTCGGTTGAGTGACATTTATTTCACTGGATTCTCTGTTGTCTTTCTGCTGCTCCAGGGCCAAAGGTAGACTATTAATCATCAATGTAGTCAATGTTGCAACATACAGCCATTGATTAGCCTCCCTTATAATCAGACTACACTTTTCTCATTGATGTCTAAGACTGTGTCCTTAAATTAATTTCTCCATGGAGACAACTCAAGTGTCAAATATGTCTTCTGTTCAGGATTAGATTGATGAAATTCGAAGTGGCTCCTTTTTTGCCTTGTTTGAGCATGAATAGTGCAGGATTAGTGGTTTGTTTTACGCACCATTTATTCAAGGTGTGATCAAATACTGCAAATCTCACCCCGCCTACAAGACCCACACTTCCAGTGTGCAGGACTCCACCAGGATGTGGCCTATGGCTCTGGGTCTGACATAGAGTTGGGTGGCAATAGAGAGTTTATTGGCTCTTGACCATTAGATACAGGAGGGATAGCAACTGATTATAATAGAGAAAAGTATTATCATTCAGCTCACAGTGCACACTATTTCATTCACTGCTTCCTCTGTCCTGTATTTGCCCTTTTTCCCCACGAATAGTGAACCCTTTACCTCATTTGTAATGCACTTTGTTATGACACCTCTCGTGATGTCAAAAACTGACGCATCTGATCCGTCTTACCCATCATCACTAGGGAGCTGGGAACGGCAAGTGCTTTGACATTCTACACGGTCCAGGGTTGCCTCCCACGATGTCTGGCTGCCACATGGCAGGTTATTTATAGTTTGATGACGCAGGTGTCTCACATCACCACCTGTTGGACCCTTCGCTGGAGCTGCCTCTGCACAGCTGCCAAACGACTGAGGATGTTGTTGCCATGGAAACTGGATTATGTTGACATCAAGGCCTTTGAAATTGTTGTCCATGGAGACAAACTCCATGGTCCCTCAACATGCAGGACGTGGTTATCAGCCTCCCATAGCTTCTATGAGTCACTACGCAGCAGCCAGCCCAGGTGAGGGCCATTTTGTAGCTGGAAAAAAGTCTAGCCGCCTGTCATGTGTGTCATCACCACACATGAACGAGCACACACAAACACACACACACACAAGCACAAGCACATATGAGATTCTAAGGGGAAATTAAGTGTGCGTGTTTCTTCAATGCATGACTTAACGAACACATGACAATAAACAAATCTCAATCAGCAAACAAACTTTACAATGTCATTAAAATTGCTCAGATGCTATAATTACCATCAAACCTGGCAGAGTCGAAGGAGATTGGGTATGTGGCTTGTGTAAAACTACTGTCTGAGAACACGAGAGACATAATCGGTTTTACCATTGGGTAAGAGACCATGCTCTTATGTTATTCATTTGTCATCAGCACAAGACATTGCAAATAGTCAGCTGCATTGCAAAAAGTTATGTGCATTAACCAAACATGAGTTTCAGTAGAGACTCATGTTTGATTCTGTTTCATATGTAGTATATTGCCGTGTAAGGCATAATATGAGGAAAATTACAGTCTAATTCAGTTATGAGTTC
The DNA here is from genome assembly GCF_901001165.1 of Salmo trutta. Taxonomy (NCBI): domain Eukaryota; kingdom Metazoa; phylum Chordata; class Actinopteri; order Salmoniformes; family Salmonidae; genus Salmo; species Salmo trutta. The sequence continues at coordinate 35,176,439 of NC_042993.1, read as the reverse complement.
ATGATTCATTACCACACTCCATTCTAAAACCGAAACGTAATACAGACAGTACATACAGTATGTGAAAACATCAAAGACACACAAAGTCTACACAGCATATATACTGAGTGTACAAAACATTAGGAACATCTGATCTTTCTATGACATAGACTGACCAGGTGAATGCTAGGATCCCTTATTGATAATCCACTTCAATCACTGTAAAGGAAGGGAAGGAGACAGGTTAAATAAGGATTTTTAAGCTTTGAGACAATTGAGAGATGGATTGTGTATGTGTGCCACTCAGAGCGTGAATGGGAAAGATAAAATATCTATGTGCCTTTGAACAGGGTATGGTAGTAGGTGCCAGGTGCACCGGTTTGAATGTGTCAAGTACTGTAACGCTGTTGGGTTTTTCACGCTCAACAGTTTCCCGTGAGTATCTAGAATGGTCCACCACCCAAAGGACATCCAGCAAACTTGACACAATTGTGGGAAGCATCGGAGTCAACATGGGACATTATCCTTGTAGAGTCCATGCCCCAACGAATTGAGGCTGTTCTGAGGACAAAAGGGGGTGCAACTAAATATTAGGAAGGTGTTCCTAATGTTTTGTACACTCAATGTATATTCAAGATACTGCCGTCATTTTGTTTCTCACATTTTGAAATACAGATGTGCCTATACATAACCTATTGAGATGAGTTTTCAACAGCATTATTCCTGACAGAAACCCTTTGTTTTGCATAATGTGACATAATTTCTGGTTTTGTCTGCAAGATTTGCATGCTATTTTAAACCTGAAGACTCTACTGACACACCCGTGCGTCAATCTAAGTAACATAATAAAAAAATCCCTATCAAAATCCATCAGTTTAAGGTAGAGATATCATGGGCTGCGTCTCAATTCACCGCATCCACCTATGTCAGCCTTCCACATCTGCGGTGGAAGGTGGTGTCATGACGTGGCCCTTTTTGGGTATAGATAGTGGCTTCTCCCTCTCTTTCCGACACCTAGGTTCTGTTATCTCAGGTCGTCAATTCCTGGATGAGACACTCTCCCCCTGGCCATGCAGAAAGAGACACATAGAGAGAACAAAGGATTTCACATGGCGAACTCCTAAATCCCCAAAATGAGGATTTCATACAAAATGTCCACTTGTGAGAAGGTGGGAATGGTCCGTGACGAGTGTGTTTCATTTGGTGACCTCAGAGAGGACAGAAAGCACACATACCTATATCTCTGAATATGTACATTTCTCAATTATGGGGTTTGTATCTAATTCTTGTATAAAATGAATGAGCAAAGATGAAACTATTTGTGAAATGATGTAAGGTGATGTTAAACCTTTAATGAAAGACAATTGTATTCCCTTTAAAGTTTAACTAAGTCATTGGCCCGTCCCCGTGAGCACAGACATGATCTGGCGTCATAGAACAGCCCTTTTCTACTGTTACGAATAAAAACCCCTCCTGAGGAAATCTTCTTCAGACCATGTGTACCTCGGTCAGCTGAGTGGGCAAAGGTTTGAGTAGAGACCACAAAAACCTCAGTGTCCGCTAAGGTTGCAATGGTTGTTGAATTCCTAACCATACCACGTGGAGCATTGGCTACACGGGTGGAAATGGTTAAACTCTGAGACTATCGATCCCGACAGAATAAGAGCAAATTTTAGATACTAATTACTCGTCTGCAGCTAGAAATTATGTCCACCTGGGATGCGAAGACCGACAACTGCCGAAACATCTATTCTATGAGAATATTTCTGAATGGTACTCTGAAGTATCCATTCTAACCACAAAAGACTGATCTTCAGGGAAGCAGAGAGAGAGACGATGATGAACTGACTCTCCAACAGAAGGACTGACGATTCCAAAAGAGATCACAATGACACACTGGGCGTAAATATATATTGATTGAAATTATTCCCGAATGAGTGAGCGTTGATGTGCAAAGGATTATCATTTCAATTTATATAATTATCAACTGTATAGTGACTCCTTTTGTTCTTTCCCGCCTTTTCAGTCCACACCCACTTCCCTTTGTCCACCAAGCCGTCATGTCAGCTTAGCCCACTAGGGAACCTCCCCCTATCATTTCCTTGTAACCATATCTACTGTGTTGTTTGTTTATGCATTTCTGTGATTATTTAGTTAGTTAGTAAATAAATGATTAAGACAATTGATGTATGGATGATTCATAGTAAATGCTGGGTTCGTGTGGATAACCAACAATTTACAACGTTTGGAATGAGACTAACGTGAGGTAAAGAATAATTCATTATTTAGAAGACTAATTGATCAAATATTAAACTATCTGATTAATTAGAAGACTAATTAATCAGATATTTAAAGAGTAATATTAGGAAAATTATAACTTTGTAATCTGAAGATTTTCCTTGGTGCCCCGACTTCTTAGTTAATTACATTGACATGATTAGTTTAATCATGTAATAATAATTACAGAGAATTTATTTGATAAAATAACTGTCTTCACTTTAATGATGCCAAAGACACGACAGTGGCCAAGCTAAAGCAGTGTTCGTCAGACCACGAAAACGTCTGTAGCGTCCGAACGGTTTGGCCTACATACTATGATGGTGTTTTCCGTTTTGCTCGACGACCCCCACAAGTGTCATGGAACTCGTCAGCAGCCTGTAACGCTGACACTTTGTAGCTTCCGAACTGTTTCAGCTACAAACTGTTGTTCTCCGTTTTGCTCTACGACCCCCACAAGTGTCATGGGACTCGTCTGAAGGTAACCCATACAAATGAATGGAAGTATATGGAGGTAGTTTTGTGGCAACAAAAATAAGGGGTTAAATATGTGTAAAAACAAATTAAAAAACACTTCAAAACCTTATTCCTTATTATTTTTTATGCAGTCTTTTTTTGCCATTCATGATTGTGTTATTGAATGCATTTCTATGGGCTATAGCAGTAAAGGCCATATTCAATATTTTATTAAATAATCTTTTAATATTCGTTTTTGTTATACTTAAAGGGGTCCCCCCGTCCCCTGGCTTTGACTTTTAGAGGATTAATGACATTCCAAAGGATAAAAGTATACTTTGTATTCTATGTTATATTACGAATTAAGGGAACAACATGTGCTTTAGATGAGGAAGGGGAGTGGAAACAGGTGGTGATACTGTATCAGAAAGGATATGGAAAAGTGCAGCAGAAAGCTGTATGTGAATGATGGCTTTCCACATAATGGTTATCATTGACTTCCAACATTAATGAAATCAAAACACGACTATACAAAACACACTCACAAGTGCCACGTACAGCAAATAAACTTCTTCTGATACGCTTGTGGATATTTTCCATTAGTTGACTCAGACAACAGCAAAATGATTACATTTCTCCCCATATCACATAATGTCACTCATTATTGATAATGGAAACTTGAAAGCTGTGTGCGCTTGGAAAACAGAACATTTGTTTCATATTCAACAGTTTCCTATTATGTATTGTTTATGTAGTTTAAGCATCAGTAGGCTTAGCCCATGCTTTTTGCTTTGCAAGTCTTAGCCATTGCACCTCAAGGTAAACAACATAAACAAAAGGCAATACATGTTGCACAGTAACTATATGCTTGTGATATTATTGTTATGGTATGCTTTGACAAATAGTCAACATTCGGCTAGTTTAGAGATTATGTGAACGTAAAGGAGGATGAAAAATATTGTGAGTAGGCCTACAGTGCATTCGGAAAGTATTCAAACCCCTTGACTTTTTCCACATTTTGTTACATTACAGCCTTATTCTCAAATTGATTAAATACATGTTTTTCCTCACAATACCCAATAATTTATTTTGCAAATAAAAAAAGATATACAGTACCAGTAAATAGTTTGGACACACCTACTCATTCCAGGGTTTTTCTTTGTTTGTACTATTTTCTAAATTGTAGAATAATAGTGAAGACATCACAACTATGAAAAAACACATATGGAATCATGTAGTAACCAAAAAAGTGTTAGAAAAATCTAAAATATATGTTGATTCATTTAAGTAGCCACCCTTTGCCTTGATGACAGCTTTTCACCTTCTTGGCATTCTCTCAACCAGCTTCACCTAGAATGCTTTTCCAACAGTCTTGAATGAGTTCCCACATATGCTGAGCACTTGTTGGCTGCTTTTCCTTCACTCTGCAGTCCAACTCATCCCAAACCATCTCAATTGCGCTTAGTGGGACTACTTTTGACTGGTGCTGTATATATAAGGTCCCAGAGTTGACAATGCATGTCAGAGCAAAAACCAAGCCATGAGGTCGAAGGAATCGTTTGTAGAACTCCGAGACAGGATTGTGTTGAGGCACAGACCTGGGGAAGAGTACCAAAACATTTCTGCACCATTGAAGGTCCCCAAGAACACAGTTATTGGGGACCTTCATTATTCTTAAATGGAAGAAGTTTAGAAACCACCGGAGCAAAGTACAGAGAAAAGGTTCACCTTCCAACAGGACAACGACCTTAAGCACACAGCCAATACAACACAGGAGTGGCTTTGGGACAAGTTTTTGAATGTCCTTGAGTGGCCCAGCCAGAGCCTGGACTTGAACCCGATCGAACATCTCTGGAGAGACCTGAAAATAGCAGTGCAGCGACGCTCCCCATCCAACCTGACAGAGCTTAAGAGGATCTGCAGAGAATAATGGGAGAAACTCCCAAATACAGGTGTGCCAAGCTTGTAGCATGATGCCTTTTAGAAGACTCGAGGCTGTAATCACTGCCAAAGGTGCTTCAACAAAGTACTAAGTAAAGTGTAAATGTAAATGTGATATTTCAGTTTTTAATACATTTGAAAAAAAAAAAAAACCTGTGTTTGCTTTGTCATTATGGGATATTGTGTGTAGATTGAATAAATAAATAATAATAATAATTTTCATCAATTTTAGAATAAGGCTGTAATAAAATGTGGGAAAAGTCAAGGGGTCTCAATACTTTCCAAATGCCCTGTATGATAACCATAATCTACGTAGAACTCTGAGGCATTGCCAACTAAACAATTTGACATTTGTATATTTGACAGGTGAATATGTTTAGAAGGATGGTAGCTTATTGATGGTAAGTGAACAACTTATTTTATTGTAAATTGTAACTGACTAGTTATTTATGATGCAAGTTGATTTGTAGATTAGTTGGTCTTGACTCGAGTTTAATGTCAGCTGCAATAGAGCTTGCCAGCTTTTAGTCCTAAAAAACGGAAATGAGTTAACTCTGGTTTGTTCAGCAATTCATTTGGTGGAAATGAATGGGGAAAGAATAGGGTTTTGTGTTAAATGCCCAAAATAAGGTCTGAGGTTAACACAGGCTCAGGAGATCTTATACGTTTTGTTCTATGAGATAATATCAGTCCGTTAACATGACCTTTATGAATTATGAAGCCTTTTACGTGCTTTATGTGTTTTTTTTTATTACATTAATACTTAAAAATTCAGAAACTGACATTAGCTGATGAAGATTATTGCATAGGACTCAATGTATACGATCTCCTCAGCCTGTGTTTATAACATACCTTATTTTCTGCGTTTATCCAAAAACCCTACAAAAATGCATTTGTCCAACGAACCATGGCGGAATTAGTGCCTTCAAAAATACTCTATTGCTCTCAATGTCGAACGCGCCCAATTTCTTGGAGGATATCAGTGAGTATGGAAAGGGGTGGAGGCTCTGGAAATGCGTCACTAGTACACAGGTTGTGCCAAACTATTTTCTCTGCACTGACTGGTGGCACTCGCAACAAGGCAAGGTCTTGATAATTAATGAGTGAACAAAAAAAAATCAGAGCCTCTATGCAAATGAGGAGCCTTTATAGACCTTGGGTGAGCTTTTGGGATAACGATTCGCTGCAAACTTGTGACTGATCAGTTTAACATCTGTGGATAAAGAGTTAAGCTTGTCTTGCATTTCAAACTTCAAGTATCTGACAGCAATCACAGCTTTATTACCTTGCTGAATGAGGAAACGGATACTGAACATTTGTAGGCTATTGGAATTTACCACGATTGACCAAACTCATCCATTCATTATTCCCCCCTGCATTTTTAAGACGCATACCTCAACCGATTGATCCGGGAGTGATACAGCAAGATTAGACTACCGCATTCATTCCAATATATTTTTACACTTTCTGTTCGGTGTAACATCGCCATGTCAAGCGATACGTCTGATCAGAGTAGGCGGTTCTGTATGCTGTCTTGGGATCAGGTGCATCGTTTGAACTCAATCCTCAGAGAAGCAATCCCGATTCACGGCCGGGGAAATTTCCCTACACTCTCTGTACAACCCCGGCAGATCGTTCAGGTAAAGCGCGTGCGCCACAACTTCCATACTGAGTATATGCTGTCTACTCTGAATCGCTTAATGTTTTGTGATATACTGTTAGTATGCATGTGCTTTGTTGCAAATAAAATGTCCCTATGGCGTATTAAAATAGTCTATTCGCCTATATTCTATTGAGTGATGGAGCTATGTCTCTGACCGACCTGGTCTCAAAGGATGTCGTATTATTCTGTATGTCAATCCGAGATACTAATTTAGTATGATGTGTTACCTTTCGTATGGTATGTATTAATGTGTGGATGTCCATCAATCATTTTGTATGATACGAATTTGCAAAAAGTACAATATGTTACGAATTTAAGAAGCTTATGATATTACGAATTCTAGCTAGATGGCTAACATCAGTTGGGTTAGGGTTCAGTTTAGGTTAAAGGGTTAAGGTTAGGGTTAGCAAAAATGGTAAGGGGAATGGTTAGCTAACATGCAAAGTAGCTAAAAAGTAGTAAGTAGCTAAAGTTGCTAAAGTTGCTAAAATGCTGAAGTCCGTGTTAAGATCTGCACTCGCAACCTATGGGTTGCTCGACGTTTGCGTTTATACGCCCACTATCCACCCTGACCGACCACCCAACATTAGTTTTTGCCTTATGTTACGTTTGGTTACTTATTATACCAAGTTGAGTACCTCGGATTTAAATGTACTATGTTACGTCTAGTCTGAGACCAAACTGATGCCTATCATACATATCTCTTCACTGTAGCAATAGTCATTCTCTTGTTCAGTTCAAAGTGTGAGCTGGACTCCAACCCTGCCCCATATAGGACCTTTACTGTTGACGTCCACTCTGTTCAGTAGTGAGCCTCAGTAATAGATGACCCATAGGTGTTAACCCAGTACTTAGCAATAGCTATTGCATTAACTCTTTCCAACTATTTAGATTACTGTAACTGTATTTAGAGAAAAGTAGCCTACAGCAATGTGCTGATTCATACAGTCAGTTAACAAAACAGGTCAATTAATTTACCTTGCTGCTACAGTTTATGTTGTGTCATCAAATCTCAAATCTCTCTCATCAAATCCCTTTGTCATCAGTCACCATATATTAATTACCACTGATGAGTCACATTTAAATGGAAGTGTCTTGCATCATTATGGGTCTGTTTCTAATATTCGTCCAGATGGGAGTTTTGATATACTCAACTTTTCTGTTATGCATATTCACAATACCTTTCCAATTGACGGTGGCAGAAGGCTCCGTAATTTTGTATCATTAGAGAACAGTGGTGGTCAGTGCCAATTAAGATAAGGGAGGACGATTTTTGTTTTCATGAGCATATTGCAGCATATTGGATGACTCTCATTCATACTCCATTCACCCAGTTCAATGTAACAGCGATACGTTTAGGCTACTACTTGATACTCAAATTTTCTCTATACCCATCATGAGGTTGCTACAACCTAGCCTATAAATGAAAGTTTACAACGTAGGTGCACACAGGTCGAGAGACAAATTTGAGGTCACAGACACATGGACAGACAATGAAATTAAATACCGTTGTGCACACTCTTGCCTGCATCTAGCTTATATAGTGTGTAATCATTAGTCCAACAGTTGCAAACGAGAGTTTCTGTTGGAAAAATTCAGGTATGTTTATCCCCGTTTTGTTCCGTTTGCTTCCTTTTTAAGAAACTTTTTCAACAGAATCAGCGGAATGAATACAGTTCACTTTCATATCAGCCACTTTGTATTCCTTGTCGCATCTATGCGCTCTACTCCTCTCACCTCTTCCCTTCGCTTGTGGACTTCAATGCGCAACACATCAGCTGTATGGGATCAGGTGAAAACCTTTCCAAGCCAATGCGCTACACACAGCCTACATCGTTGTCACCATATTAGCTAAAGTGACATCATAGTCAGCATAGCTAATAGAACTAACGCGTTATTAAACCAACTACAGTGTACAGTCAGAAAGCAGTTACACTGACAGACCCCAGTGGCAATAAGTTAGTAATACCAAAAGCTTACCTTGACTTGGAAGAGTTCCACTGTTGTGTTGGAAAGTCATAGCCAGCTAACTAACATAGTATCACTCTGTTTGAGCAGGGTGTTTCAGTAGCCTTAACTAGCTAGCTGCATTTGCTAAGTAAGTGAAACTGAAAGTGAAGAAAAAAAATCTTTCTCTATTTCTCTCTTGCTTCTCGTTCATTTTGGAAGAAATTAATTTGTTCAACTATTGTCTTTCTCTCTCTTTGAGTCAACAACTCACCACATTCTATACACTGCAGGGCTAGCTAGCTGTAGTTTATGCTTTCAGTACTAGATTCATTCTCTGATACTTGATTGGGTGGACAACATGTAGTTCATGCTGGAGGACGTCATCCGGAAGTTGTCATAATAACTGTGTAAGTCTATGGAAGGGGGTGAGAACCATGAGCCTCCTAGGTTTAGTATTGAAGTCAATGAACCCAGAGGAGGACAGAAGATGGCTGTACTCTGGCTATATCATGGTGCTACCCTACAGAGTGCTGTTGAGGCTACTGTAGACCGTCTTTGCAAAATAGTGTGTTTTAATTAATTATTTGGTGACGTGATTATATTTAGTAGAATTTTATCTAAAAAGGATCACTTTTTGAATGTTTTACCATTTACATTTTTTTGAAATTTACTGAGGAGGATGGTCCTCCCCTTCCTCCTCTGAGGAGCCTCCACTGTTTAGAGATCTTGTGCAATTGATAGTTTTAGGACCCCAGAGTGGTAGTCGGACCTCTGATTTCAAAGGTTCCCTTATTGGCAAGAGTCCTTGAAATATTCCTTAGGTCCTACACCTAGCTTATACCACAAAAGGTTAAACTAATTTACTTAAATGAATGGTATACCCACAGAACTATAATGAGATTCTATTTATATGGATATACCATCCAGATTCCAAGCAACTACAGACAGTTGATGCTCCCTGATATTTGGGGGGGACAAGACAGTGCCTTGTGCTGTGTCTACCAAGGTGGTGCTGCTATCTGTCCAGGTCTCTCTTGAAAAATAGATTTTATCTCAATGAGACTAACCATGTTAAATAATCTGGAATGGCCAGTACCAGTATCTCCATGCTGTAACTCTATCTCCAGCCCCCGTCTGCTGGTTTTCATTAATGTCCCCCTCTACATCAGACATGTTCTTATGCATGGGATGGATGGTGATTATGTAATTGAAAGATCATGCCAGCTGGTTTAACAATTAACATATTGATTTGACTGACAGTTATGTATTTAGTCATGATTTAATTCATCCAGTATTTCTGGATGTTGTAGTGGATATGTTCAACCTTTATGATAAATGCTAGATTGACTATGCAGGTGCTGTTCCATAGTTTGGAACAGCACGTTCCCCAGGATTAGTGGGAACCATATGTCATCTTCCCATCCTGACTTTCATAACAACCCCATTTGCTTGCTGAAAGAAAAGTAAATGTAATGACAAACATGAATGAGGCTCTGAAGATCAGCTTGATTATGTTTTTTAAATAGTTTTAGTGTTAGGATTTTTTGGACTTTATTATGGCACCACTCATAGGAATAGATTCATTGTTACCCAACAGTGTTTTGGCAACATACGTTGGACAACATTTCTGCTGTGAGTGTCAACATACTATTCAAAGAATGTGTTAACAGTAGTGTTTACGCCATATTGTCATCTGCAGTTGTCACTTGCCAGCCACTATAGCATCCTAATGTCAGGAGCGTTCTCTTGTGATCAGTGGCGGTTCTAGCTTGTATGGCTCCCTGGGCGAACCCCTCTATCGATAAATGCAATTGTTTGTTGTCCGTAGCTTATGCCTCCCCATACCATAACCCCACCACCACCATGGGGCACTCTGTTCACAACATTGACATCAGCAAACCACTCGCTCACACAATGCCATACACGCGGTCTGCCATCTTCTGCCATCTTCCTGATACAGTTGAAACCGGGATTCATCCACTTATCCAGTGGCGTTCGAAGGTTAACAGTTTCCTACTGAAGTCAGTTACGACGCCGAACTGCAGTCAGGTCATGACCCTGGTGAGGACAACGAGCACGCAGATGAGCTTCCCTGAGACTGTTTCTGGCGGTTTGTGCAGAAATCCTTTGGTGGTGCAAACCCACAGTTTCAACAGTTGTCCGGGTGGCTGGTCTCAGATTTTTTTTACATTTTGAGTCATTTAGCAGACGCTCTTATCCAGAGCGACTTACAGTAGTGAATGCATACATTTCATACATTTTTTTCCCGTACTGATGATCCCGCAGATGAAGAAGCCGGATGTGGAGATCCTGGGCTGGCGTGGTTACAAGTGGTCTGCGGTTGTGAGGCCGGTTGCACATAATGCTAAATTCTCTAAAGGACGTTGGAGGCGGATTATGTTAGAGAAATTAACATTCAATTGTCTGGCAACAGCTCTGATGGACATTCCTGCAGTCAGCATGCCAATTGCACACTCCCTCAACTTGAGATATCTGTGGCATTTGTGTTGTGTGACAGCTGTGTAATGATCATGCTGTAATCACTTTCTTGATATGCCACACCTGTCAGGTGGATGGATTATCTTGGCAAATGAAAAATGCTCACTAACAGGGATGTAAACAAATTTGTGCACCAAATTTGAGAGAAATACTTTTATGGAAAATGTCTGGGATATTTTATTTCAGCTCATGGAACATGGGACCAACACTTTATATTTTGTGAGTGTGAGACTTACTGACATGGAGTACTGGTAGCAAGCTTCAATCTAGATGAAGGGAAATGTCCTGTAGGAATCATGCATTGGCTAATGGTTGTATCTACAGTATGTCCACCAGGCTCCTATAAATCAGATTACAAACCTGCATAGAGTAACAGAATAAAATGGTACCTGTGTTTACTCAATTGAAGTCATGACAGCCACTGTTTTTTGTTGTTGTTTTTTTTTACACAGGAATGTACAGGTTTTTGTTCCAGCACTTCACTTACACCTCATTCAACTAACTGTGGTCTAAATTTAACAAAAACCTGCACACAGTTCAGTCCCCTGGGTGCAGAAATCACCCACATCTGTATTATTGAATGAGCTTCCGAAGTTACAAGCGTACAATTGCATGATAGAGAATAACGTGTGGATATACACTGCTCAAAAAAATAAAGGGAACACTTAAACAACACAATGTAACTCCAAGTCAATCACACTTCTGTGAAATCAAACTGTCCACTTAGGAAGCAACACTGATTGACAATAAATTTCACATGCTGTTGTGCAAATGGAATAGACAACAGGTGGAAATTATAGGCAATTAGCAAGACACCCCCAATAAAGGAGTGGTTCTGCAGGTGGGGACCACAGACCACTTCTCAGTTCCTATGCTTCCTGGCTGATGTTTTGGTCACTTTTGAATGCTGGCGGTGCTTTCACTCTAGTGGTAGCATGAGACGGAGTCTACAACCCACACAAGTGGCTCAGGTAGTGCAGCTCATCCAGGATGGCACATCAATGCGAGCTGTGGCAAGAAGGTTTGCTGTGTCTGTCAGTGTAGTGTCCAGAGCATGGAGGCGCTACCAGGAGACAGGCCAGTACATCAGGAGACGTGGAGGAGGCCGTAGGAGGGCAACAACCCAGCAGCAGGACCGCTACCTCCGCCTTTGTGCAAGGAGGGGCAGGAGAAGCACTGCCAGAGCCCTGCAAAATGACCTCCAGCAGGCCACAAATGTGCATGTGTCTGCTCAAACGGTCAGAAACAGACTCCATGAGGGCCCGACGTCCACAGGTGCTCTACAGAAACCCAGCCTAAAACCTCAAACAGCAAGCAATGCAGATGTAGAAGCACGGTGGCTAGGGACAACTCCCTAGAAAGGCCGGAACCTAGGAAGAAACCTAGAGAGGAACCAGGCTCTGAGGGGTGGCCAGTCCTCTTCTGGCTGTGTCGGGTGTTGATTATAACAGAACATGGCCAAGATGTTCAAATGTTCATAGATGACCAAAAGGGTCTGATGATGATGATGATAATAATAAATCACAGCTGTTGTAGAGGGTGCAATGGGTCAGTACTTCAGGAGTAAATGTCAGTTGGCTACTGAAATACTCCAGATATAACAGACCCCCAACACATAAACTATTGCTTCATAAATACTGGAGGCTGAGACAGGAGGGGTCGGGAGACACTGTGGCCCTGTCCGACAATATTCCTGGACAGGGCCAAACAGGCTAGATATAACCCCACCTACTTTGCCAAAGCGCAGCCCCCACACCACTATAGGGATATCTTCAACCACCAACCTACTACCCTGAGACAAGGCTGAGTATAGCCCCCGAAGATCTCCCCCACGGCACGAACCCAAAGGGGGCACCAACCCGGACAGGAAGATCACGTCAGTGACTCAACCCACTCAAGTGACACACCACTCCTAGGGAAGGCATGCAAGAGCACCAGTGACTCAGCCCCCGTAATAGGGTTAGAGGCAGAGAATCCCAGTGGAGAGATGAGAACCGGCCGGTTCGTCGCTCCAGTGCCTTTCCGTTCACCTTCACACCCCTGGGCCAGACTACACTCAATCATCAATAAAGACTTAAAGGTTGAGACTGAGTCTGCGTCTCACATGGATAGGCAGACCATTCCATAAAAATGTAGCTCTATAGGAGAAAGCCCTGCCTCCAGCTGTTTGCTTAGAAATTCTAGGGACAGTAAGGAGGCCTGCGTCTTGTGACTGTAGCGTATGTGTAGGTATGTACGGCAGGACCAAATTGGAAAGATGGGTAGGTGCAAGCCCATGTAATGCTTTGTAGGTTAGCAGTAAAACCTTGAAATTTGCCCTAGCCTTAACAGGAAGTCAGTGTAGAGAGGCTAGCACTGGAGTAAATCTTAGGTCTAGTCAAGATTCTAGCAGCCATGTTTAGCACTAACTGAAGTTTATTTTGTGCTTTATCAGGGTGGCGGGTAGCCGGAAAGTAGAGCATTGCAGTAGTCTAATATGGAAGTGACAAAAGCATTCATTTTTCTGCATCCTTTTTGGACAGAAAGTTTCAGATTTTTGCAATGTTACGAAGATGGAAAAAAGCTGTCCTTGAAATATTCTTGATATGTTCGTCAAAAGAGAGATCGGGGTCCAGAGTAATGCTGAGGTCCTTCAGTTTTATTTGAGATGACTGTACAACCATCAAGATTAATTGTCAGATCCAACAGAAGATCTCTTTGTTTTTTGAGACCTAGAACAAGCAACTCTGTTTTGTCCGAGTTTAAAAGTAAAACATTTGCTGCCATCCACTTCCTTATGTCTGAAACACAGGCTTCCAGGGAGGGCAATTTTGGGGCTTCACCATGTTTCATCAAAATGTACAGCTGTGTATCGTCCGCATAGCAGTGAAAGTTAACATTATGTTTCCGAATGACATCACCAAGAGGTTTTAAATATTTATTTATATGTGTGTGTGTGTGTGTGTGTGTGTGTGTGTGTGTGTATGTATATATGTATATATATATATATATATATATATATATGTGTATGTGAAAACAGTAGTGGTCCTAAAACAGAACCTTGAGGAACACCAAAATTTACAGTTGATTGTCAGAAGACAAATCATCCACAGAGACAAAAACTGATATCTTTCCGACAGATAAGATCTAAACCAAGCCAGAACTTGTCCGTGTAGACCAATTTGGGTTTCCAATCAATCCAAAAGAATGTGGTGAATGATGGTATCAAAAGCAGCACTAAGGTCTAGGAGCACGTGAACAGATGCAGAGCCTTGGTCTGACGCGATTAAAAGGTCATTTACCACCTTCATGAGTGCAGTCTCGGTGCTATGATGGCGTCTAAAACCAGACTGAAGCATTTCGTATACATTGTTTGTCTTCAGGAAGGCAGTGAGTTGCTGCGCAACAGCTTTTTAAAAAAAAATTGAGAGGAATGGGAGATTCGATATAGGCAGATTATTTTTTAAATATTTTCTGGGTCAAGGTTTGGCTTTTTCAAGAGGCTTTATTACTGCCACTTTGGGACACATCCGGTGGATAGGGAGCCATTTATTATATTCAACATAGGAGGGCCAAGCACAGGAAGCAGCTCTTTCAGTAGTTTAGTTGGAATAGTGTCTAGTATGCAGCTTGAAGGTTTAGAGGCCAAGACTATTTTCATGAATGTGTCGAGATATACAGTGGGGGGAAAAAAGTATTTGATCCCCTGCTGATTTTGTACGTTTGCCCACTGACAAAGAAATGATCAGTCTATAATTTTAATAGTAGGTTTATTTGAACAGTGAGAGACAGAATAACAACAAAAAAATCCAGAAAAATGCATGTCAAAAATGTTATAAACTGATTTGCATTTTAATGAGGGAAATAAGTATTTGACCCCTCTGCAAAACATGACTTAGTACTTGGTGGCAAAACCCTTGTTGGCAATCACAGAGGTCAGATGTTTCTTCTAGTTGGCCACCAGGTTTGCACACATCTCAGGAGGGATTTTGTCCCACTCCTCTTTGCAGATCTTCTCCAAGTCATTAAGGTTTCGAGGCTGACGTTTGGCAACTCAAACCTTCAGCTCCCTCCACAGATTTTCTATGGGATTAAGGTCTGGAGACTGGCTAGGCCACTCCAGGACCTTAATGTGCTTCTTCTTGAGACACTCCTTTGTTGCCTTGGCCATGTGTTTTGGGTCATTGTCATGCTGGAATACCCATCCACGACCCATTTGCAATGCCCTGGCTGAGGGAAGGAGGTTCTCACCCAAGATTTGATAGTACATGGCCCCGTACATCGTCCCTTTGATGCGGTGAAGTTGTCCTGTCCCCTTAGCAGAAAAACACCCCCAGAGCATAATGTTTCCACCTCCATGTTTGACGGTGGAGATGGTGTTCTTGGGGTCATAGGCAGCATTCCTCCTCCTCCAAACATGGCGAGTTGAGTTGATGTCAAAGAGCTCCATTTTGGTCTCATCTGACCACAACACTTTCACCAGTTGCCCTCTGAGTCATTCAGATGTTCATTGGCAAACTTCAGATGGGCATGTATATGTATTCTTGAGCAGGGGGACCTTGCGGGCACTGCAGGATTTCAGTCCTTCACGTGTTACCAGTTGTTTTCTTGGTGACTATGGTCCCAGCTGCCTTGAGATCATTGACAAGATCCTCCCGTGTAGTTCTGTGCTAATTCCTCACCGTTCTCATGATCATTGCAACTCCACGAGGTGAGATCTTGCATGGAGCCCCAGGCCGAGGGATATTGACAGTTTTTTTTTGTGTTTCTTCCATTTGCGAATAATCGCACCAAATGTTGTCACCTTCTCACCAAGCTGCTTGGCGATGGTCTTGTAGCCCATTCCAGCCTTGCGTAGGTCTACAATCTTGTCCCTGACATCCTTGGAGAGCTCTTTGGTCTTGGCCATGGTGGAGAGTTTGGAATCTGATTGATTGATTGCTTCTGTGGACAGGTGTCTTTTTTACAGGTAACAAGCTGCGGTTAGGAGCACTCCCTTTAAGAGTGTGCTCCTAATCTCAGGTCGTTACCTGTATAAAAGACACCTGGGAGCCAGAAATCTTTCTGATTGAGAGGGGGTCAAATACTTATTTCCCTCATTAAAATGCATATCAATTTATAACATTTCTGACATGCGTTTATCTGGATATTTGTGTTGTTATTCTGTCTCTCACTGTTCAAATAAACCTACCATTAAAATTCTAGACTGATCATTTCTTTGTCAGTGGGCAAACGTACAAAATCAGCAGGGGATCAAATACTTTTCCCCCCCACTGTAGTATTAAAAAACTTGAGTGTCTCCCTTCATCCTAGGTCCTGGCTGTGTTGTGCAGATTCAGGACAACTGAGCTCTGGAGAAATACGCAGATTTAAAGAGGAGTCCGTAATTTGATTTCTAATGATCATGATCTTTTCGTCAAAGAATTTCATGAATTTATCACTGCTGAAGTGAAAGCTTGGGGAATGCTGCTTTTTAGTTAGCTTTGCAACAGTATCAAAAATACATTTTGGATTCTTCTTATTCTCCTCAGTTAAGTTGGAAAAGTAGAATGATCAAGCAGCAGTGAGGGCTCTTAGTACCGTGCAGTATCGGTCTTTCCAAGCTAGTCAGAAGACTTCCAGTTTGGTGTAGCGCCATTTCCGTTCCATTTTTCTGGAAGCTTGCTTCAGGGCTTGGGTATTCTCTGTATACCAGGGAGCTAGTTTCTTATGACAAATGTTTTTTGTTTTAAGGGGTGCGACTGCATCTAGGGTATTACTCAAGGTTAAATTTAGTTCCTCAGTTAGGTGGTTAACATATTTTTGTACTCCGATGTCCTTGGGTAGGTGGAGGGAGTCTGGAAGGGCATCTAAGAATCTTTGGGTTGTCTGAGAATTTATAGCACAGATTTTGATGATCCTTGGTTGCGGTCTGAGCAGATTATTTGTTGTGATTGCAAATGTAATAAAATGGTGGTCCGATAGTCCAGGATTATGAGGGAAAAACATTAAGATCCACAATATTTATTCAACGGGACAAAACTAGGTCCAGAGTATGACTGTGGCAGTGAGTAGGTCCGGAGACATGTTGGACAAAGCCCACTGAGTCGATGATGGCTCCGAAAGCCTTTTGGAGTGGGTCTGTGGACTTTTCCATGTGATATTAAAGTCACCAAAAATGTGAATATGCCATGACTACAAGGTCCGATAGGAAATTAGGGAACTCAGTGAGGAACGCTGTATACGGCCCAGTAGGCCTGTAAACAGTAGCTATAAAAAGTGATTGAGTAGGGCTGCATAGATTTCATGACTAGAAGCTCAAAAGATGAAAACGCAGTAAAAATTTGTATTTGTTAATTGAAATTTGCTATCGTAAATGTTAGCAACACCTCCGCCTTTGCGGGATGCGCGGGGGATATGGTCACTAGTGTAACCAGGAGGAGAGGCCTCATTTAACACAATAAATTCATCAGGCTTAATCCATGTTTCAGTCAGGCCAATCACATCAATATTATGGTCAGTGATTAGTTAATTGACTATAACTGCCTTGGAAGTGAGGGATCTAACATTAAGTAGCCCTATTTTGAGATGTGAGATTTCACAATCTCTTTCAATAATGACAGAAATGGAGGAGGTCTTTATTCCAGTGAGATTGCTAAGGCGAACACCGCCATGTTTAGTTTTGCCTATCCTAAATCGAGGCACAGACATGGTCTCAATGGGGATAGCTGAGCTGACTACACTGACTATGCTAGTGGCAGACTCCACTAAGCTGGCAGGGTGGCTAACAAACTGCTCCCAAGGATGAACCAGACTTGTGGAAGTCTACAATTATTTTTCTGAGGTTTTGGCTGATGTCTGTTGATTTTCCCATGATGTGAAGCAAAGAGGCACTGAGTTTGAAGGTAGGCCTTGAAATACATCCACAGGTACACCTCCAATTGACTCAAATGATGTAATTAGCCTATCAGAAGCTTCTAATGCCATGACATCATTTTCTGGAACTTTCCAAGCTGTTTAAACGCACAGTCAACTTAGTGTTTGTAAACTTCTGACCCACTGGAATTGTGATACAGTGAATTATAAATTAAATAATCTGTCTGTAAACAATTGTTGGAAAAATGACTTGTCATGCACAAAGTAGATGTACTAACCGACTTGCCAAAACTATAGTTTGTTAACAAGAAATTTGTGGAGTGGTTGAAAAACGAGTTTTAATGACTCCATCCTAAGTGTATGTAAACTTCCGACTTCAACTATAGGTGTCTGGCTAGACTGTAAACTCTCCTTCCAGACTCCTATTAAGCATCTCCAATCCAAAATTAAATCTAGAATTGGCTTCCTATTTCGCAACAAAACCTCCTTCACTTATGCTGCCAAACATACCCTCGTAAAACTGACTATCCTACTGATTCTTGACTTCGGCGATGTTATTTACAAAATAGCCTCCAACACTCTACTCAGAAAATTGGATGCAGTCTATCACAGTGACATCCATTTGTCACCAAACCCCATATACTACCCACCACTGTGACCTGTATGCTCTCGTTGGCTGGTCCTCGCTACATATTCGTCGCCAAACCCACTGGCTCCAGGTCATCTATAAGTCTTTGCTAGGTAAAGCTCCGCCTTATCTCAGCTCACTGGTCACCATAGCAACACCCACCCGTAGCACGCACTCCAACAGGTATATTTCACTGGTCATCTCCAAAGCCAACACCTCCTTTTGCTGCCTTTCCTTCCAGTTCTCTGCTACCAATGACTGGAATGAATTGCAAGAATCACTAAAGCTGGAGACTTATATCTCCCTCACTAACTTTAAGCATCAGCTGTCAGAGCAGCTTACCGATCGCTGCAGCTGTACACAGCCAATCTGTAAATAGCCCATCCAACCAACTACCTATCTCGTCCCATATTTGTTTTTGTTTTTCTGCTCTTTTGCACACCAGTATTTCTACTTGCACATCCTCATCTGCACATCTATCACTCCAATGTTAATTGCTAAATTGTAATTACTTCGCCACTATGGCCTATTTATTGCCTTACCTCCTTACTTCATTTGCACACACCGTATACAGATTTTTCTATTGTGTTCTTGACTGTACATTTGTTTATCCCATGTGTAACTCTGTGTTGTTGTTTTTGTTGCACTGCTTTGCTTTATCTTGGCCAGGTCGCAGTTGTAAATGAGAACTTGTTCTCAACTGGCCTATCTGGTTAATCGGGATAGCCCCCTTTTTTTAAAATTTTCGCCTAAAATTACTTACCCAAATCTAACTGCCTGTAGCTCAGGCCCTGAAGCAAGGATATGCATATTCTTGGTACCATTTGAAAGGAAACACTTTGAAGTTTGTGGAAATGTGAATTGAATGTAGGAGAATATAACACAATAGATCTGGTAGAAGAAAATAAAAATAAAAAACAACCGTTTTTTTCCCTACCACCATCTTTGAAACGCAACAGAAAGGTCGCAAATCTAGCCATCACTCTGGTTGTAATTCCGATGGTGTCCACAAGTGGGCAGCAGTGTATGTGCAAAGTTTCAGACTGATAACCTGAAGTATGAGCAAGCTACTTGACATTTAGTGTGAAGTCACCCAGCTACATTTGGGCTAATCGTGAAGGACACATTTACATTACATTTTTCTGCAAGAATATCGTCAAATCTGTATACTTGGACTTTGATTTAGCTTTTCCAGTATTAGTAGCCATATTGTAAGTTTAACATTAGCAAAACACCCAGTTTTCAAAACTTCATAACACTCCACATTCTTGCAATTTTTGTCTAAAAGGAAATGTAGCGTACCATTTTAACAATGGTACGCTACATGATTTACATTTGTACCGCTTACGGAACGCCTATCCCTAAGATGTAATAAAGGTGAAATATTATTTTTTTTAAATAAAAATTAGCTGCTGTCAATTTCGTCTTGAATGGTAATTTGTTTAACAATGGTACTTTACTTTGTAGACATGACTTCTCCTTTTCAAGCTACTTCCTTAGATTTGATTGATGGAACAATCCAG
This sequence comes from Salmo trutta, assembly GCF_901001165.1. Lineage (NCBI taxonomy): Eukaryota > Metazoa > Chordata > Actinopteri > Salmoniformes > Salmonidae > Salmo > Salmo trutta. The sequence goes on along the minus strand of NC_042993.1, from coordinate 35,156,689 downwards.
CCAATGGTTGCAGCAATACTGCAAATATTTTTAGACAAACGTACAAAACTTTCTATAGCTTATGAATCTCTTGGTAACGTGACAAGTGTGTGCAGATAAATCTGCAAGTGTGTTTTTGATTCACAGCAGAATATTAGTAGTCGTAAATGGACTTGTAATAATTCTGCAAATCTTATTGAATGTATTCAAATGTCATGTTTGAAGTTTGTGACTAGGGATGCACCGATATGACATTTTTGGCTGATACCGATATCCTCCTTGCCAAAAAACCCAATACCGATATTTTTACATTTTAGCGGCCTTTTAAGCATTCTAGTACAGTTAAATAGTTGAGACAGACACACACACACACTCTGACCAAAAAAGTTATATGTAAATGCCAACAATTTGTGGTTACTATAATTTTTGGTTATTACATGATTATATGTGTTATTTCATAGATTTGATGTCTTCACTATTATTTTACAATGTAGAAAATAGTAAAAAATTAACAAAAACCCTGGAATGAGTAGGTGTCCAAACTTTTGATTGGTACTGTATGTAAATTTGCTTTCTGTATTACATTTTCAATAAATGGGTGAGCAAAATATTATATTAATCCATTTGAATTCAAGCTGTAACCCAACAAAATCTAGGGGTATGAAGTCAAGGGGTATGAAAACTTTCTGAAGCTACTAAGTGTTGAGTCTAGCTTAGTCTAGTTTCACAGCATCTGTAGTCCCTGTCCAATTGATAACTGTAATCTGACTGGACACACTGCTACTTTGTTGCTGAATTGGCACAGAAAGCAATATAAGGCTACTGATCAAAAAGTTACTAAGAATTTAGTATCATTTGGCATCAAGGCTACCCACACCATTCAATTAGCTTTAATTATATACATACCAATCATGAAGCCCATGTCTGTCTTTGCTGTAGAGCCCATTATGTATGTATATGCGCTTAGAGGTGTACTGTTGAATGAAACTGCAGGCCATTGTCTGTCTGCAGCCTAACCCATTATGTATAAATAGAGGCAGCTTATGATCTGATGGGCATGATGAGAGTGTTAATTACTGTCAGACTGACACTAATCTGTCAGGACGGGGAGATTTGAAGGCTGCTTTGGGAGGAGGTAGGGGGGTAAGAGCTGGAGAGGTGTTTTGCTAAAATGTGATGCAAGTACTTGAGATGTAATATGCGTAGGATCTGTACAATAGGTTAGCCCAGTTTCCAGTTGTATTTAAGATTGTTTGCTCTTTGATATTTTAAATGTTTTAAATGTTTTATTTCACCTATATTTAACCGGGTAGGCCAGTTGAGAACAATTTCTCATTTACAACTGCGACCTGGCCAAGATAAAGCAAAGCAGTGCGACACAAACAACAACACAGAGTTACACATGGAATAAACAAACATACAGTCAAAAACACAATAGAAAGAAAAGTCTATATACAGTGTGTGTGTGTAAATGGCGTGAGGAGGTAAGGCAATAAATAGGCCATAGTAGCGAAGTAATTACAATTTACCAAATTAACACTGGAGTGATAGATGTGCAGATGATGATGTGCAATTAGATATACTGGTGTGCAAAAGAGCAAAAAAGTAAAGAAGAAAATTGGGGATGAGGTAGGTAGATTGGATGGGCTATTTACAGATGGGCTGTGTACATATCGGTTTGTGGGCTATGTTATAAACATTAGCTAAAATGATTAATTCTTAAATTAAAAGTTTCTCTGCATTTCATTGCACAAATATACTGCATATTGTTACATGCAAAATAAGTCAAAACAATTGATGGTAGAACATGGTAGGCTGTAGTTAGTGAAATGTAGACTACACATTTCCTAGCATCTATCTTACATATCTGCCTGTACTAAAGCTGTGCTAAAGCCTTATTGAGTGTGTTGAGGTTTCTGACTGAAAGCTGTGATCACTTTCAAATGCAAATTAAACCGATTCTTAACCGAAAGAGCTCTTTTGGATTTTAAGAGTAAATGACATGTTTCCTTTATATGCACGAACTGTGCATTTTAATGGTGCCAACCCACCAAGTGGATAGAGTTTTAACAACTTTACTACTAACCCCTCAGCTTTAGAGTGTGCTGTTAGTGCCCCATCTTTGTCTTTCCTGAGGGCTTCTAGACACACTTTCTCAGTGTCACTGCCAGTGTCTGTTAGCGTGCCATTCCTAGCACTACCTAACTATGGAGCACAGACCCAGAAATGTCAGACATGGGACATCCTCTTCACAGATGATTGTGGCGGCCTCTTTGCTGAACTGGTCCTGCAGATCACCGGGTCTCTGAAAGTGAAACCTTTGACCCAACGGTTGTAGGGATTGGAGCAAGATTTTCTCATTGTCTGCTCCACTAGGGCCTATGCTAAGGCAAGCGCTTACTACTGGTGTGAATCGCAGTGCAGGGGTATAAATCCTATAGCACTAACTGCTGCTGCCTGGGTTGTGTTCATTAAAGCATGCAACAGAAAGCGTTTTAAAATGTTTTGCAATGGAAACCGAAAATGAGTTTTTCTTATTTAATTTTGTGCCTACTGAACATGGCCTTGGTGAAACAGGCATGAGTCAGATCCTCAGTGAGTAGTTCTAACTCTTCTGCTATCCTTCTGGGCCTGTTAGGTTCCATTCAAACTGATGGCGGTGATTATGAAATGTACTTTCGTGAGCAGTGTATTGATCTCTGCCTAGTGCTTACACAGCCTATTGACTTTTCCAGAGGCCCATGTTGGAACTTATTGAGAAATGTCTCAAGCTGTTTACTTGAGTCTTTGCAGGTTCGTGTGTGTGTGTGTTCTTTGGTTGAATAATGTTGGCAAAGAGGAGGCAGGTTGTCTGGCACCAAAGTCAGCACATGTTCCACAAGGGAAAGGCATGTCTGTCCTGTATGGGCAAGGAGTGCCTTTGGACATAACCAATTACATTTATATTACTTCAGAAATGTATTTTTCTTAATTAAACATAACAATGAAAAGTGTTTGAGCGTATGTCTAATGCATATTCTGTCTCTCTTCTTTACCCAGGTGGTGCGGGCGCGGCTGGAGGAGAGGGGCGTGTCAGTACGAGACGTGCGGCTGAACGGCTCTGCAGCCAGCCACGTGCTCTACCAGGACACTGGCATGGGCTACAAGGACCTGGACCTGATCTTCGGTGTGTCTCTGAAGGACGACCAGGCTTTCCGGCTGGTCAAGGACGTGGTAATGGACTGCCTATTGGACTTCCTACCAGCGGGGGTCAGTAAGGAGCGCATCTCGCCGTTGACCCTCAAAGAGGCCTACGTGCAGAAGCTGGTGAAAGTATGCAACGACACAGACCGCTGGAGCCTCATCTCGCTGTCCAACAACACGGGCAAGAATGTGGAGCTCAAGTTCGTGGACTCTCTCAGGCGGCAGTTTGAATTCAGCGTGGACTCCTTCCAGATTGGCTTGGACTCGCTGCTGCTGTTTGACCACTGCTCAGAGACGGCCATGTCCGAGAGCTTCCACCCCACCGTGATTGGGGAGAGTGTGTATGGGGACTTTGAGGGGGCCATGGGCCATCTGTGTCAGCGGATTATTGCCACACACAGCCCCGAGGAGATCCGAGGCGGGGGGCTACTTAAGTACTGCCACTTGCTGGCGCAGGGGTTCAGGCCCATCTGCAAAACAGAGATGAAGGCTCTGCAGCGCTACATGTGCTCGCGCTTCTTCATCGACTTCTCTGACATCTGCGAGCAGCAGCGTAAGCTGGAGGCCTACCTGCAGAACCACTTTGCCGGCATGGAGCACAAGCGCTACGAGTGCCTGATGACTCTGCACCAGGTGGTGAATGAAAGCACTGTGTGTCTGATGGGCCATGAGCGGCGCCAGACGCTCAGCCTCATCTCCATGTTGGCGCTGCAGGTGCTGGCTGAGCAGAACGCCATCCCCACGGTGACCAACGTCACCTGCTTCTACCAGCCTGCACCCTACGTACGTGACATCAACTTCAGCAATTACTACATAGCACATGTGCAGCCACAGCCACCGCTAGTTCACTACAGTAACTCTCACCATACTTGGCTGCACTGTAACTGAGCTAACAAGCATGTGCAGGGCAGAGGTGGATTTGGCATCCAATGTTTCTCTCCATTGGATTGGAGTGAGGAGGAGGGCTCGGCGGAATGGCAGCATTGCTCTTTGTCTTTCAAAATAAATAAATAAACTAAGCAAATGGAAATGTGACTTGACTGAAACAATCCTTTACTGCTGTATGAGTTTAGCCAATCTTCTCTCAACTATTTTTTTTCTCCTCTCACAACGTTTGTTAAGCTGATGGTCCTTTTCACATGTAGCAAGAATGTTGGAGTAGTTCCTTAAGTGAGAAAGAAATCTTAGATTTTTTTAATAAGAAAAAACATTTATTTTGGAGGAAACAAACTATGAAGCTTTATTTTCAGACTGCTGCTTCAGTTGACTTATTTTTTAAACAACAGTTACAGGACCAAAGATGTATTTTGTTCAGAACAGAAGGGATTATTGTGATTCCAAGTGCCTAAAATGATCTGAGCAATTTACAAAAACGCCTCTGTAAAGTGAGAGCTGTGGGTTTTTTTTTGTTTAGGTTTGTGTTGCCTAGATTACTCCAAATCTCTTTTCAGGGACAGAGACATTCATCTTCATGCGATTTAAATAAATACAATTTAAAAAATCCCTATCCTCATGTTTTTTAAATTCTGAAATATGTGTATTATAAGCATAGCCTGTGTAAATGAGAAAGAAAGGCCTTGATACTGTTGGATTCTGAGAATATGAAATATACTTATTCATTGAGGGAGTGCTGAGGTTTAGAGAGTCTACACCAGAAGTGAATGGTTATAGGAGGAAGGTATATAGTGTGTGCAATTAAGCTTGGAATGTATTGAGTTCAGGGATGCGATTTACATGTGGCAGGCATTGATAAGGGAAGAGAGCCATGGATTAGTGATGGAGGGGGGTTGAGGTCAGGTCAGGTCACATTAAGGGAGAAATACAAGTTTATGGCCCGTATCACTAGTGTCCTGCCTAGCAATAAAGAACGATGCTTGTACAGATGTGTAAGAGGAGACTCAGCCTATGAGGAACGGTGAAATATCAGTGCTTGTGTGAAAAATGTTTTTGTCTAATGCAGCTGTATTGATCCTCTGGGAAGAATAAACTTGGTAAAGCTTTCATAGTGTCTGTTGAGTTTTTAACTCTGAGAATTAGAACCTAACAATACCAAAATAGCTCAATGGCCTTGAAATGAATTAGATCAACCTCCTAGTTTATGGATCCTGTTGTACATGCATCTTTAACTACCCATAAAGTGATAGGATTTCTACACCATAGAAACTGTGGGGACTGTAAGTTGCTCTAGATAACAACAAAAATTCAGCTTACATATACATGTCCACCCTTTTTAGAGGGTAATGTAGCTTTGATTATCTTGATGACATACTGACAACTAAGACAACCCAGACCAGTTCCAGGAATTAGCCCGTGGAAAAACATAGTGTCTGTTGAGTGAGTGCCACTTCTTAGACTGGGCTTGTAAGATGCATTACAATCTGAGGACATGAACCATAAGGAGGCCTTTCTAAAGCACAATGGCCTCTCACTGGTGTGACACTAAAGCTTTGACAAAGGCTGGTTTGTTCTCCCACCCATGTTGCCAGTGGAAACTGAATCCTATTTGCTTGAATAATGCCATATCCATGTAATTTTGCTTGTGTATATATCAGCATATGGTTGCGTCACTCTGGTTGAGTGGCCAGCGTGGATTAATACATGGTAAAATGTGGCGGAGGGAGTGGATGCCCATCTGGAATTGCCATTTCCTTTCACTTGCTTGATTGATACTAGGGAGCATACATTAATGGTAACATTAAACATTTACCGAACACTACAAAGTGCAATCATTTAGCTTAAGTTATCCAAATCCAGACGTTCCTGAGAAGATGTATTCAGTTTAGCATGCATACACACATAATGGTACTGAAAATGTCAGTGTATGGAATGTGATGTAGCTTGCTATGTAGCTGCTATTTTATTTTCTCTCCAACAAATCCAAAAACAACACATTGAGCTACAGTATACATGGTTTATATTGGTCTTAATGTGAACTAGTCTGCTTATAAAGTGGCAAGAAAAAGTATGTGAACCCTTTGGAATTATCTGGATTTCTGCATAAATTGGTCATACAATTAGATCTGATCTTCAACAACAGACAGTCTGCTTAAACTAAAAACACCCAAATTATTGCATTTTTCTTGTCTTTATTGAATACATAATTTAAACATTCACTGTGTAGGTTGGAAAATGTATGTGAACCCCTAGGCTATTGACTTCTCCAAAAGCTAATTGGAGTCAGGAGTCCGCTAACCTGGAGTACAATCATTGAGACGAGATTGGAGATGTTGGTTAGAGCTGCCCTGCCCTATAAAAAACACTCACAAAATTTGAGTTTTCTATTCACAAGAAGCATTGCCTGATGTGAACCATGCCTTGAACAAAAGAGATCTCAGAAGACCCAAGATGAAGAATTGTTGACTTGCATAAAGCTGGAAAGGGTTACAAAAGTATCTCTAAAATCCATGATGCTCATCAGTTCACGGTAAGACAAATTGTCTATAAATGGAGAAAGTTCAGCACTGTTGCTACTCTCCTTAGAAGTAGCCGTCCTGCAAAGATGACTGCAAGAGCACAGCGCAGAATGCTCAGTGAGGTCAAGAAGAATCCTAAATTGTCAGCTAAAGACTTACAGAAATCTCTGTAACATGCTAGCATCTCTGACGAGTCTACAATACATAAAACACTAAACAAGAATGGTGTTCATGGGAGGATCTGGATGTTCCACAGCGCTACTGGCAAAATATTCTGTGGACAGATGAAACTAAAGTTGAGTTGTTTGGAAGGAACACACAACACTACAGTGGCTTGCGAAAGTATTCACCCCCATTGGCATTTTTCCTATTTTGTTGCCTTACAACCTGGAATTAAAATAGATTTTTGGGGGGTTTGTATAATTTGATTTACAAAACATGCCTACCACTTTGAAGATTCAAAATATTTTTTCTTGTGAAACAAACAAGAAATAAGACAAAAAAACTGAACTATTCACCCCCCCAAAGTCAATACTTTGTAGAGCCACCTTTTGCAGCAATTACAGCTGCAACTCTCTTGGGATATGTCTCTATTTGTATTTATTATGGATCCCTATTAGCTGCTGCCAAAGCAGCAGCTACTCTTCCTGGGGTCCAGCAAAATTAAGGCAGTTTATACAATTTTAAAACATTACAATACATTCACAGATGTCACAACACACTGTGTGCCCTCAGGCCCCTACTCCCACCACTACCACATATCTACAGTATTAAATTAATGTGTATGTATAGTACGTATGTTATTGTGTGTGTGTATGCATGTGTCTGTGCCAATGTTTGTGTTGCTTCACAGTCCCCGCTGTTCCATAAGGTGTTTTTCTTTATCTGTTTATCTGCCACTCCTGTGGCGGGCCGGGCGCAGTACACACTGACAAGGTCGCCAGGTGTACTGTGTTTCCTCCAACACATTAGTGCGGCTGGCTTCCGGGTTAAGTGTCAAGAAGCAGTGTGGCTTGGTTGGGTTGTGTTTCGGAGGACATACGGCTCTCGACCTTCGCCTCTCACGAGTCCGTACAGGAGTTGCAGCGATGAGACAAGACTAACTACCAATTGGATAACACGAAATTGGGGAGAAAAAGGGGTATATTTAAAAAATATATATATATAATTGAGAGAAAAAAAGAATATTCCATGACACTTGTCAACTGTGGGACCTTATATAGACAGGTGTGTGCCTTACCTAATCATGTCCAATCAACTGAATTTACCACAGGTGCGCTCCAATCAAGTTGTGGAAACGAGGATGATCAATGGAAACAGGATGCACCTGAGCTCAATTCCAAGTCTCATCGCAAAGGGTCTGAATACTTGTGATAAATGTGATATTCAGTTAAAAACAAAATGTATATACATTTGCAAACATTTCTAAAAACTTGCTTTTGCTATATCATTATGTTGTTTTGTGTAGATTGATGAGGGAAAAAAACAGTTCAATACATTTTAGAATAAGACTGTAACGTAACAAAATGTGGAGAAAGTCAAGGGGTCTGAATCCTTTCGAATGCCCTGTATGTGTGTGCTGTGTGGAGAAGAGATAACAAGGCAGAGACATGCTAATGACAGACTTGCTTTTTAATGGCCTCCGCAACACACTTCCACAATTTATTATGGTCTGTAGCTAAGAAGGGTTGTTCCTGGTCGGTCCCTGGATGGGAGACCAGATGCTGCTGGAAGTGGTTTTGGAGGGCCAGTAGGAGGCACTCTTTCCCCTGATCGCAAAGTTTTTCCCATTGCCCCAGGGCATTGATTGGGGACATTGCCCTGTGTAGGGTGCCGTCTTTCAGATGGGACGTTGTTAAATGGGTGCCCTGACTCTCTGTGGGCACTAAAGATCCCATGGCACTCATTGCGAGTGGGGCTATTAACCCCGGTGTCCTGGCTACATTCCCAATCTGCCCCTCATAAATCAAATCAAATCAAATTTATTTATATAGCCCTTCGTATATCAGCTGAAATCTCAAAGTGCTGTACAGAAACCCAGCCTAAAACCCCAAACAGCAAGCAATGCATGTGAAAGAGGCACGGTGGCTAGGAAAAACTCCCTAGGAAAAACTCCCTAGAAAGGCCAAAAACCTAGGAAGAAACCTAGAGAGGAACCAGGCTATGAGGGGTGGCCAGTCCTCTTCTGGCTGTGCCGGGTGGATATTATAACAGAGCATGGTCAAGATGTTAAAATGTTCATAAATGACCAGCATGGTCAAATAATAATAATCATTGTAGTTGTCGAGGGTGCAACAAGCACGTCCAGTGAACAGGTCAGGGTTCCGTGGCCGCAGGCAGAACAGTTGAAACTGGAGCAGCAGCATGGCCAGGTGGACTGGGGACAGCAAGGAGTCATCATGCCAGGTAGTCCCGAGGCATGGTCCTAGGGCTCAGGTCCTCCGAGAGAAAGAAAGAAAGAGAGAAAGAGAGAATTAGAGAGAGCATATTTCAATTCACACAGGACACCGGATAAGACAAGAGAATACTCCAGATGAAACAGACTGACCCTAGCCCCCCGGCACATAAACTACTGCAGCATAAATACTGGAGGCTGAGACAGGAGGGATCAGAAGACACTGTGGCCCCATCCGATGATACCCCCGGACAGGGCCAAACAGGCAGGATATAACCCCACCCACTTTGCCAAAGCACAGCCCCCACACCACTAGAGGGATGTCTACAACCACCAACTTACCGTCCGAAGACAAGGCCGAGTATAGCCCACAAAATCTCCACCATGGCACAACCCAAGGGGGGGCGCCAACCCAGACAGGAAGACCACGACAGTGACTCAACCCACTCAAGTGACGCACCCCTCCCATGGACGGCATGGAAGAACACCAGTAAGTCAGTGACTCAGCCCCTGTAATAGGGTTAGAGGCAGAGAATCCCAGTGGAAAGAGGGGAACCGGCAAGGCAGAGACAGCAAGGGCGGTTCGTTGCTCCAGCCTTTCCGTTCACCTTCACACCCCTGGGCCAGACTACACTTAATCATAGGACCTACTGAAGAGATAAGTCTTCAGGAAAGACTTAAAGGTTGAGACTGAGTCTGCGTCTCTCACATGGGTAGGCAGACCATTCCATAAAAATGGAGCTCTATAGGAGAAAGCCCTACCTCCAGCCGTTTGCTTAGAAATTCTAGGGACAATTAGGAGGCCTGCGTCTTGTGACCGTAGCGTACGTGTAGGTATGTACGGCAGGACCAAATCGGAAAGATAGGTAGGAGCAAGCCCATGTAATGCTTTGTAGGTTAGCAGTAAAACCTTGAAATCAGCCCTTGCCTTAACAGGAAGCCAGTGTAGGGAGGCTAGCACTGGAGTAATATGATCACATTTTTTGGTTCTAGTCAGGATTCTAGCAGCCGTATTTAGCACTAACTGAAGTTTGTTTAGTGCTTTATCCGGGTAGCCGGAAAGTAGAGCATTGCAGTAGTCCAGCCTAGAAGTAACAAAAGCATGGATACATTTTTCTGCGTCATTTTTGGACAGAAAGTTTCTGATTTTTGCAATGTTACGTAGATGGAAAAAAGCTGTCCTTGAAACAGTCTTGATATGTTCTTCAAAAGAGAGATCAGGGTCCAGAGTAACACCGAGGTCCTTCACAGTTTTATTTGAGACGACTGTACAACCATCCAGATTAATTGTCAGATTGAACAGAAGATCTCTTTGTTTCTTGGGACCTAGAACAAGCATCTCTGTTTTGTCCGAGTTTAAAAGTAGAAAGTTTGCAGCCATCCACTTCCTTATGTCTGAAACACAGGCTTCTAGCGAGGGCAATTTTGGAGCTTCACCATGTTTCATTGAAATGTACAGCTGTGTGTCGTCCGCATAGCAGTGAAATTTAACATTATGTTTTCGAATGACATCCCCAAGAGGTAAAATATATAGTGAAAACAATAGTGGTCCTAAAACGGATCCTTGAGGAACACCGAAATTTACAATTGATTTGTCAGAGGACAAACCATTCACAGAGACAAACTGATATCTTTCCGACAGATAAGATCTAAACCAGGCCAGAACTTGTCCATGTAGACCAATTTGGGTTTCCAATCTCTCCAAAAGAATGTGGTGATCGATGGTATCAAAAGCGGCACTAAGATCTAGGAGCACGAGGACAGATGCAGAGCCTCGGTCTGACGTCATGGCCTTCTTAGAGGATAGAAATAAAATATGGTTCCATTTGGGGAGGCTGTCGAATTGCCCCTGGCCTGCCTGACAGTCGCCCTCGTCCTATCACCAACCACCATCCCTGTCCAATCCCCTTCTCTCAGATACAGTCCTTTATTCAACCACAACTCTAACCAGTTTTTACCGTCTGGTTAAAATACAGTATGCGTCAATGCTTCCACAATTAGGGGAGTAGAAGGCTGCAGCAAGAAAGGATCAAGCAAATCAGCCCCAGCGGATTTTTTTCATCCATTTTAAGCAGGGCTTCGAGCACATCACAAGTTGAGAGTTGTTGAAATGAAAACAAAGATTCTGTCACATCCTGACCAGCAGAGGGAGCAATTGGATTAGTTTTGGTCAGGATGTGGCAGGGTTTTTGTGTGCGTGAATGGTTGTGTTGGTGATTAGGACTCCCAATTGAAGGCAGGTGTGTTGAGTTGCCTTTGATTGGGAGTCCTATATAGGAGTGTGTGTTTTTCTTTGGGGTTGTGGGTAGTTGTTTTTGCACTGCGTTTAGTTAGCCTGCAAAAATGTTGCTGTCTTGTTTATTGTTTTTTCACCGTGGATGCTTTATTCTTTTTTGAATTAAACTATGAGTATCCACATTCCCGCTGCGCCTTGGTCCATTCTTGAAGACAGCTGTGACAGATTCACTAGTAGTTGACTGATCTTCCATCATGCCAACTAGAGGCTTGGAGAGGGAAGAACAGTCGATTGACTGACCAGGGTTAATTAAACCACAATTTACTTCAAATAAAAGGTCCTGCAGAGATAAAATGTTGATTAAAAGCATCACTTATCTCATTTTTCTCAGTAAATATGCTAGACTCTGACATAACGTGCTTAGGCAGGGAGGGAGATTAATATCATGCCAAATGTATTGTGAACACACAGCATGCATTTTGTATTTGTGTATCATGATCTGTACAAATAAGTACTAATCCACAAATGTAAATCACCAATCCACAAATGTAAATCATAAAATGACTGCCATAAAGATTTGCACATAGGAGAGATACGCGTAAACATGCAACTCCATATTTTGAAGCGCTTAGGTCACCTGACTTTTGGCAGGGATTTCACCACAAGAAAAAGACAAAACGTTCTCAGGCGTAGAAAGCGATTTGTAGTTGTAGAAAAAAGTTTGTACTCGTAGAAAGCAATTTCTATAAATCGCTGGCAGCCTCTCCTTCGGCCATGTTGATGCCTGCCTTTCAAGGCTGCAGAAATTATAGTATGGTAACCATAGTATCAAATCAAATCAAACTTTATTTGCCACATGCGCCGAATACAAGTGTAGACTTTACCGTGAAATGCTTACTTACAAGCCCTTAACCAACAGTGCAGTTCAAGAAGAAGAAAATAAAAAGTAATAATAAAAATGAACACAATAAAATAACAAGGCTATATACAGGGGGCACCGGTACCGAGTCAGTGTGCAGGGGTACAGGCAGTATGGTAACCATAATATGTTAACCATATGTTTAACCATAGTATGTCCAACGTAAATAATCGAAACCCTAGCCCTGGATTACTCTATATTTGCAAAACCATTGCGGTGTATACTGTTCATCGCTCAAATAGTTGAATTCGCTGGCCAGTGTGAGAACTTTTTTTCTACTGCTACAAATCGCTTTCTTTTTGTCAAATCCCTGCCAAAAGTCAGGTGACCTAAGCGCTTCCAAATATGGAGTTGCAGATTTGCCATGGCTACAGTCCAAACACTTAAAAGACACACCCTATCCCCTCAGCCCTCAAATTAAGTGGACATTTCTGATGACGTATCATGACGTCTGACGAGTATACACTTGCAGGGCAAGGGGCGAGGAAGGAATGATTTTCAAATGGACCGCCCTTTCCCGGAAACTCGTCACTGTGTTCGGTAGCTTGTGGGTGCTTTATATGCGCTACAGTCAATTAGGATTGCATGTCATCTTACATTACATATATAATTATTAATATACACCTACTGTATGATAGCTAGCAAATTATTTAGCTAAATAACGTTAGCCTGCCTAGCTGGAACTTGAAAATGTTCTTTTTCTACAATTTCCAAAAGCTAACCAAACAAAAACGTCATTACTTTTATGAGACATGTTTGCGCTGTCATGTGCATTAGTAGCACTATTTCTAACTTATTTACATTTGTTTTTACTTACACTTGTATGTTGACTCCATATTGACCATGAGGTTTTAATTTTTGGCTGACTTTTCTTAGTGGATGTACAGTCGTTGCGAATCGAATTATGGGGAGTATCAGGCCCGAAAGTGAACATAATTGTACACTCACAAACTCGACTAAAAATGAGGGCTGAGGGGCTTAACGTTGCAAACTTCCCATGCATGGCTAATAATTTGGACCGGCCACCAAGATGGTGACGGGGATTCCCCATAGGGCATAAAGAGAGGGTAAATGGAAGAGGGTGTGTCTTTGATGAGTTTGAACCGCAGCTCTAATTTGTCATGTTTGCGCATATCTCTCCTATGTGTCACATCCTGACCAGTATAGAGGATATTTTGTTATTGTGGTTTGGTCAGGACGTGGCAGAGGGTAGTTGATTTATGTATTACGGGGTTTTTTGGTCACTGGTTTATGTTTGTATTTCTATGGGTATGTTCTAGGTTAGTTTTTCTATGTGTAGGTTGGGTGCTGGACTCTCAATTGGAGGCAGGTGTTTCTAGTTGCCTCTGATTGGGAGTCCTATAAGTAGGTGTGTGTTTTGTTTGTCACTTGTGGGTAGTTGTTTGAGAGCACTGCTTTTGTTGAGCCTGCGTCTCTGTTCCTGTCGTTAGTTTGTTTATTGTTTTTCCGTGGTGTTCTCATTGTTATAATAAATATGATGAACACTAACTCCGCTGCACCTTGGTCCCATTCTCTCTTCCACGACAGTTGTGACAGATCTACCCACCACAACAGGACCAAGCAGCGGAGGAAATCTGCCGAGGACCGGGGAACACGGCTGGTAAGGGAGCCCGAGAGGCAGCCCCAATAATTATTTTTGGTGGGGGCACAAGGGCAGTTTGGCGGGGCGAGGATGGAGCCCTAGGCCAGCTCACCGTACCCTTTTTGGGCAGAGACATACTGGACAGGTCCCGTGCTTTGGGGTGATGGGTGCTGTGGCGAGGCCGGGTATTTTCAGGCTGGTACGCGCAGTACCAGCGCCCCGCATGTGCCAAGGGAAAGTGGGCATCCAGCCAGTAGGGGTGATGCCAGCCCTGCGCTCGACACCGCCAGTGCGCCTCTACGGTCCAGTGTTTCCCGCTACACGCACTAGCCTTGAGGTGCGTGTCTCCAGGCTGGCACGTCCAGTACCAGCCCCACGCATCAGGCTTCTAGTGCATCAGACCAGCCTCGCCAGTCTGGAGCCACCAGAGCCGCCAGCCAGTCTGGAGCCGCCAGAGCCGCCAGCCAGTCTGGAGCCGCCAGAGCCGCCAGCCAGTCTGGAGCCGCCAGCCAGTCTGGAGCCGCCAGAGCCGCCAGCCAGTCTGGAGCCGCCAGCCAGTCTGGAGCCGCCAGCCAGTCTGGAGCCGCCAGCCAGTCTGGAGCCGCCAGCCAGTCTGGAGCCGCCAGAGCCGCCAGCCAGTCTGGAGCCGCCAGAGCCGCCAGCCAGTCTGGAGCCGCCAGAGCCGCCAGCCAGTCTGGAGCTGCCAGAGCCGCCAGCCAGGCCGGAGCCGCCATGGTCATCAGCCAGGCGAGCGCAGCAAGAGTCGCCTGCCAGCCGGGCGCAGCCAGGATCGCCCGCTAGCCGGGCGCAGTCAGGGTCGCCCACCAGTCCTCCGACGCGGCCAGGGGCGCCACCTAAGTGGGCGACGCCGAGGGTGGAGCGGGGTCCACGTCCCGCACCTGAGCCACCTCCGATATAGGTGGGTTGCGGAGGGGGGGTGTAGCACAGTGCCGTCGTTGACGGCAGTCACCCTCCCTTCCCTCCCTTTAGTTTAGGAGGATTTTTCGGTTTGTTTTGGGGTTTTCTGTGTTCTGTGTAGGTGCATCCGGAGTCTGCACCTTTGGGGGGGGGGGTACTGTCACGTCCTGACCAGTATAGAGGATATTTTGTTATTGTGGTTTGGTCAGGACGTGGCAGAGGGTAGTTGATTTATGTATTACGGGTTTTTTTGGTCACTGGTTTATGTTTGTATTTCTATGGGTATGTTCTAGGTTAGTTTTTCTATGTGTAGGTTGGGTGCTGGACTCTCAATTGGAGGCAGGTGTTTCTAGTTGCCTCTGATTGGGAGTCCTATAATTAGGTGTGTGTTTTGTTTGTCACTTGTGGGTAGTTGTTTGAGAGCACTGCTTTTGTTGAGCCTGCTTCTCTGTTCCTGTCGTTAGTTTGTTTATTGTTTTTCCGTGCTGTTCTCATTGTTATAATCAATATGATGAACACTAACTCCGCTGCACCTTGGTCCCATTCTCTCTTCCACAACAGTTGTGACACTATGTGCAAATCTTTATGGCAGTCATTTTACTTAAGGCCCTCAGAAATGACCAGCATATTTACAGTTATAAAACAATTCCAATGCAATATATCAATTTACAAATACAAATCAAAAAGTGTTTGTTTGTTGATATTGTATTGCATTTGTGGAAAGGTATTTACATTTGTGGAAAGGTATTCACAATTGTGGATTGGTATTTATTTGTATTTATCATGATACACGAGTATAACATGCATGCTGTGTGTTAACAATACATTTGGCATGATATTGATCGCACGCCTTGCGGCAGCTTTTTTGCCCATCGCCTCATTCGCGATATTGGCAGCCATGCTCCTGCATTTCACATGCAGTTTTCCTCACACAGGCCACCCGCGCCTCTCCAGACTGGTGACTCTACAGCTACCAGTTCAGAGTCTTGCCTAATCCCTTTCGCCACATTAAAAAAATAATATTTAAGATACATTGGATGCCATGTCCATTTGAAAAGCGGTTTGTGATTTCCAATAAGTATTTCCAACACTGTAAATGATTATGTGTGCAAAATATATCAGATATTGAGGGCCAGTCCTGGTTCACTGGATCAACAGGCGACAAAAAATAAATCCAGTCAAATCAAAATCAAAAAGCTTCATACACAGTGAAATTGCAACAAAAGTGGCATAGTAATCAAAGTGACATAGTAAAGGAATCAAATAAGTGACGTTGTATACTAAAAATTGTACTAAACGAAATCAAGTACAAGAGAAACAAGCAGATCAAAGAAAATAAGATTAAACAAAAATAGTCTATGGGCATGTAATATGGACATTGTTTGCTCATGTGCAGTATAACTAAAGTGCATTAGCAGCATATAACTATAATGCAAGTACTGTAAATCTACATAGTGCAGTTAGGTGACATAGAGTGCATTCGGAAAGTATTCAGACCCATTCACTTTTCCACATTTTGTTACGCTACAGCTTTATTCTAAAATTGATAAAATTATGATTATCATCAATCTACACACAATACCCCATAATGACAAAGCGAAAACAGTTTTTTAGATTTTTGCACATTTATAAAATATAAAACAGACCTAATTTACATAAGTATTCAGACCCTATGACACTCAAAATTGAGCTCAGGTATATCCTGTTACTATTGATCATCCTTGAGATGTTTCTACAACCTGATTGGAGTCCACCTGTGGTAAATTCAATTGATTGGGCATGATTTGGAAATGCACACACCTGTCTATTTAAGGTCCCACAGTTGACAGTGCATGTCAAAGCAAAACCAAGCTATGAGGTCGAAGGAATTGTCTGTAGAGTTCCGAGACAGGATTGTGTTGAAGCACAGATCTAGGGAAGGGTACCAAAAAATGTCTGCAGCATTGAAGGTCCCCAAGAACACAGTGGCCTCCATCATTATTACAGTAAATGGAAGAAGTCTGGAACCACCAAGATTCTTCCTAGAGCTGATCAATCGGAGGAGAAGGGCCTTGGTTTAATCAGACCAGAGAATCTTGTTTCTTGTGATATGAGTGTCCTTTAGGTGCCTTTTGGCAAACTCCAAGCGGGCTGTCATGTGCCTTTTACTGAGGAGTGGCTTCTGTCTGGCCACACCACCATAAAGGCCTGATTGGTGGAGTGCTGCAGAGATGGTTGTCCTTCTGGAAGGTTCTCGCATCTCCACAGAGGAACTCTGGAGCTCTGTCAGAGTGACCATCGGGTTCTTGGTCACCTCCCTGACCAAGGCCCTTGTCCTCCGATTGCTCAGTTCGGCCGGGTGGCTAGGTCTAGAAATAGTCTTGGTGGTTCCAAACGTCTTCCATTTAAGAATGATGGAGGCCACTGTGTTCTTGGGGACCTTCAATGCTGCAGACATTTTTTGGTACCCTTCCCCAGATCTGTGCCTCAACATAATCATGTCTTGATTTCTATGGACAATTCCTTCGACCTCATGGCTTGGTTTTGCTCTGACATGCACTGTCAACTGTGGGACCTTATATAGACAGGTGTGTGCCTTTTCAAATCATGTCCAATCAATTGAATTTACCACAGGTGGACTTCAATCAAGTTGTAGAAACATGTCAAGGATGATCAATGGTAACAAGCCAGTGAATTGGTGCTCCATTTATCTTTTGACTAAAAGTATGCCACTAGTGTATATTCAGTATTTCAAAACATTCGGTGGTGATAAATACAAACAATTAAACTGTTCTTTAGTTCCAAAAGCCTACCAACACCATTTTTCTATAGCTACTACAGCATCTGAGGGAGGATGGTTACTAACATCCTGTTGATGACATTGGGCTTTCCGGCGTCTTCTGTGAGGGTTTAAGAGGTGCCACCACCTCCTGTAAGCAGTGTGCATTTCTTTTTTGGCAAAGTTGTAGGACAGTATATATCATAGACTGTAGCAGCCTATGTAAACTCAGCAAAAAAAGCAACGTCCCTTTTTCAGGACCCTGTCTTACAAAGATAATTCGTAAAAATCCAAATAACTTCACATATCGTCATTGTAAAAGGGTTTAAACACTGTTTCCCATGCTTATTCAATTAATCATAAACAGTTAATGAACATATACCTGTGGAACGGTCATTAAGACACCAACAGCTTACAGACGGTAGGCAATTAAGGTCACAGTTATGAAAACATAGGACACTAAAGAGGCCTTTCTACTGACTCTGAAAAACACCAAAAGATGCCCAGGGTCCCTGCTCATCTGCGTGAAAGTACCTTAGGCATGCTACAAGGAGGCATGAGGACTGCAGATGTGGCCAGGGCAATAAATTGCAATGTCCGTACTGTGAGACGCCTAAGACAGCACTACAGGGAGACAGGATGGACAGCTCATCGTCCTCACAGTGGCAGACCACGTGTAACAACACCTGCACACGATCAGTAGATCCAAAAATCCCACCAGCGGGACAGGTACAGGATGGCAACAGCAACTGCCCGAGTTACACCAGGAACGCACAATCCCTCCATCAGTGCTCAGAATGTCCGCAATAGGCTGAGAGAGGCTGGACTGAGGGCGTGTAGTCCTGTTGTAAGGCAGGTCCTCACCAGACATCACCGGCAACAACGTCGCCTATGGGCACAAATCCACCGTTGCTGGACCAGACAGCACTGGCAAAAAGTGCTCTACACTGACGAGTTGTTGTTTTTTCTCACCAGGGATGATGGATGGATTCACATAAATTGTCGAAGGAATGAGCGTTACACCAAGGCCTGTACTCTGGAGCGGGATTGATTTGGAGGTGGAGGGTCCGTCATGGTCTGGGGCGGTGTGTCACAGCATCATCAGACTGAGCTTGTTGTCATTGCAGGCAATCTCAACGCTGTGTGTTACAGGGAAGACATCCTCCTCCCTCATGTGGTACCCTTCCTGCAGGCTCATCCTGACATGACCCTCCAGCATGACAATGCCACCAGCCAAGCTGCTCGTTCTGTGTGTGATTTCCTGCAAGACTGACATTATTGTGTTCTGCCATGGTCAGCAAAGAGCCCGGATCTCAATCCCATTGAGCACGTCTGGGACCTGTTGGATCGGCGGGTGAGGGCTAGGGCCCCCCAATTAAATGGCTATGGGTTCCTAACGTTTAGCGGTGCTGGCTATTCATTGAAATGTACATTGCAAGTTGCAATGATGTCTGTGGCTTCGATTTGAACATAGTTTGAAGCAATAAACAGGTCATGAAATTAAATTTACATTGCAACTTGCTATGTATTAATGCCCTCAATACAATAGACTAGAATTGGCTTTACCACAGACAATTTCACCCTTAATGACAGTGATCAACACTTTGTGTGAAGCGGTTTAGAGAGTGGCATCTCTTTAACAAAGCAACTGGAGTCAGGTTAAAGTGAAGACAAATATTTTTAAAATGGTCTGAAGCCAGGGTAAGCCAATCTAAGTTAAAATCCTCTAAAACAAATCATTTGGATGACAGAAAAGGTTTGTAAAGAACACTAAAGTTGTAAAGAAGTAGTTGTAAAGACCACTGTAAAGACACAACCCCATCTCACACAACTTTGTCAAAATAGTCCTGTGTACTACCTACTAGTTTTTTTTCAGCTGTCAGAGCTGTGTAGATTGTTAAAGTGGAGGTGTGTCACCACATGAATAGCGCCCTACATGCCGTGTTCAATGATGTATATAAACACTGGATTGCTATTGGCCAATAAGAGGTTTTGAAGCCACTAGTTGGCCATATTGACACTCCCCAGAAGCAGTCCTCTATAGGAATGAATGTAATTTTACAGTATTTGAATTAAATGCTTTAAGGACAAAATTAACTTGTATTTAAGTATTTTTCTTGTTGTAGTGGGGACAGTAACAGTCAAACTTTCTATCTAAAAATTATACTTTAAGGAAAATGTTTTATTATATATTTTGTATTTGTATGTTTAGCTCACATAATATAATTAAAAATAATGCATTAAGGTGTTTAATAGAATAAATGTGGTGAAGACAAATGTAGACATTAATAAATGCATTTATAAAGCTTCCAAAATATTGCCAAGATGGAGCGCCCCCTGTTTTGTCATCTAGTGCATATATAAATGATTGGCCATATTTCACTGTATTAATCAAACATTAACTTCTGACCTTGTTTTAGGCTACATGGTTTACTACTAAGGTATATCATATAACAATCACTCATTATATCTTGAAACTAAAGTGTGTGGTTGGATACACAACTATAGAGAGCAAAAGTAATGGGAAAATGAATGTTTGTTTTGGGATAAATGCCAAAAAAAGGTCTGCGATTAACACAGGCTTAAGAGATATGTGTTTGTCATATGTCATATAGGTTTTGTTCTGAGATAATGTCATCAGCGAACGTCACTTGTGAATTTTGAAGCATGTATGTAATAAAAACAAGGACATAATATCATGACCTTTATGAATTATGAAGCCTTTTTGTGCTTTATCCCATAGAACAAAACATATAAGATGTGTTAACCTCAAACATTATTTATGTCGTTTATCCCAAAACTCCATTCTTTTCCCAAAACTCCATTAATTTCCCCTATAAGAATTGCTGAACGAACCAGAGTAACTAATTTCCGGTTTTTAGGACTACAAACTGGCAAGCTCTATTGAGGCAAGGCTCATTGGCATTGGGGTTCTCTCCAAAGTCCTCTGAAATGTTTTGCATAGCCCCACTGTATTAAAGTAAGTTTTGAAGTTATTCAATATTTTTCATATAAAGACGATATTTGTGTCAGACCCATAGCAACGTCTAGATTTAGTTGTTGCCATGTGTCATGGGCATTTTGACCTGATGGTCAGACGATCCGTCCTTCTGCCTGTAACTTAAAGACACGCCCCTTCGCCGAATGGAATGGACCGCGCCATAACGTAAAGTCTACGTAGGATAAACATTTACATTTTTTTATTAAATAGCATTTTACATAACATATATTATAACATATATTATTGTACGTTTAACCCATGTCATAAACTATGAAGCGAGAAGAGGAGTTAATTCGGATTGCAAAAAAGCTGGACAAGATGGTGTCTAGAAATAACACGGTGAGAGTGTATTTTGACACCTTGCTTTATGTCGCATGTTTTTCTGTCACCTCGTGCAGTCAAATGTATGAAATCATGTGTAGATACATGCTTTATTTAGAATTTGCAATGACGTATTCCATTGTATAGTTATCTACATTAATACAAAGTTTTACATTTCAAGGTTGTGCTTTAAAAAGTTGTGCACTGTCCCGAGAGGAACAGTTGTTCAAGTGGCAAATGCTGAACAGGTGTTTGGCACAGAATTGTCCAGCTTTTGCCTATTAAGCAAGACCGTGCGATATACACACACGCACTGAATGAAACTACTAATGCAAAAGTGAGAGACTTAAAGCATGCTGGTATTCTACAACAACTCCGTGAATGGAACCGAAAGTAAACAACGCAAGGTCGTAACAGTGGCGTGCTATGGGGCTGTTTTTTGTTAGTATGGGCCAATTGTTCAGTGCCGTTTTGGTGGATTGTAAAATGCAAGTCGTTCACTGATACAGTTAATGAATTTCCTTATGCTGTAGACTACATAAACACAACTATTTTGACTATTAGGCTACATTACTATTACAAGATTTGTAGATATTTATTATAATATTACAGTTTGTTATTGATTGTAATTTTGATTAATACCATTGATTACACGTCAATTGTAATGTTAAGTGTGATCACTTAAAAACAGACTGTTGAAACATGTGCAGCTGCTACAGTAGGCCTACTAATTACAGTACAAACCCTGCCTGCAGCATTAATTCAATAATACTATGCTCCCATGTCACCCTGCTCTTCCAAGTCAACACAGGGTACTACACAGGGGTGCAACTTTGGTTTTAGAAGTTGGGGGACCTAACCTGTCTGCGGGTCCTTCCTCTGATTTTTTGGGGGCATCTAGAGCTCATTTTCTGCATTTCTACACAATATAATATTACCATTTTGCGGTCACTTTGATTGTAAGAATATAATATATTTTTAAACACTTCTACATGAATGTGGATGCTACCATGATTATGGATAATCCTGAATGAATAGTGAATAATGATGAGTGAGAAAGTTATAGATGCACAAATATCATACCTCCCCAAAATGGTGAGGTTAGGATGTCTTGGGGGTATGATATTTGTGCATCTATAACTTTGTCACGCATCATTATTAACGATTCATTCAGGATTATCCATAATCATGGTAGCATCCACATTCATGGTAGAATCCACATTCAAGTGTTTAGAAACATATTATATTCTTATTTGCAATAAAAATGACTCAAATGACACAATATATTATTTACCATTCATTTCTGTTGGGAACAAAATGATCTGAAACACAACCAAAACAAACAGCAAATGCATCCAACAAATGTGTGGAGTCACAAGCTTGATGTAGTCATTGCGTGCTATGAATGTGGGACCAAATACTTCACTTTTTACTACTTTAATACACATATAAGTGGATTTGTCCCAATACTTTTTCTCCCCCAAAATGGGTGGGACTATGTACAAAAAGTGCTGTAATTTCTAAACGGTCCCCCGATATGGATGAAAATACCCTCAAATGGAAGTTGTCAGTCTGCACTTTAACGTCATAGTCATTGTTTGATTTCAAATCTAAACTTTTGGAGTATAGAGCCAAAAGAATAAAAAATTGTTCACTGTCCCAATAATTACAGAGGGCACTATAATTCATATCATAGGCCTAATAGTACTGTAGAGCTCTTTTTACTTGCACACAATATAGCTGGATCGCCCGCTCCTGCCCCTAGGGGTTCACGGCCCAGCAGCGCCCCATCCCGACACACCCCACTCCGCTTTAGGATCTTAGTGAAACATTCATTATTGGTTTCAGGTGTGTTAGGCCAAGGCCATTGTGACAACCAACAGTACGGCAGACTCCAGGACCAGGACTGAGCAGCCCAGCAGCTAGGGATTGCCTAAATGGGTTGCGGTCTATATTCAGAACCACATTCCTGTAAAGCTTAGAGATGATCTAATGTTAAATACTGTTGAAGTAATATGGCTACCAGTTCATCTGCTTCACCTAAAGCCCATTTTTGTGGGAAGCTGCTATAGACCACCAAGTGCAAACAGTCAGTATCTGGATAATATGTGTGAAATGCTTGATAATGTATGTGATATCAACAGAGAAGTATATTTTCTGGGTGATTTAAATATTGCCTGGCTATCATCTAGCTGCCCACTCAGGAAAAACATCAAACTGTAACCAGTGCCTGCAACCTGGATCAGGTTGTCAGTCAACCTACTTAGGGTAGTTACAAACAGCACAGGAATTAAATCATCAACATGTATTGATCAGATTTTTACTAACGCTGCAGATATTTGCTTTAAAGCAGTATCCAAATCCATAGGATGTAGTGATCACAATATAATAGCCATATCTAGGAAAAACAAAATTCCAAAGGCTGGGCCTAATATAGTGTATAAGAGGTCATACAATAAGTTTAGTAGTGATTCATATGTTGATGATGTAAAAAATATTTGCTGGTCTGTGGTGTGTAATGAGGAACAACCATTAATTAAAAAAAATGACTGTAAAAACTGTTAAATCCCCTTGGATTAATGAGGAATTAAAAAATTGTATGGTTGAGAGGGATGAGGGAAAAGGTATGGCAAATAAATTTGGCTGCACCAACGATTGGCAAACGTACTGCAAATTGAGAAATCATGTGATTAAACTGAAAAGAAAGAAGAAACTATACTATGAAACAAAGAGAAATTATATAAGAATGATAGTAAAAATCTTTGGAGTACCTTAAATAACATTTTGGGAAAAAGGTAAACTCCGCTCCGTCATTAATTGAATCAGATGGCTCATTAATCACAAAACCAACTGATATTGCAAAATACATTGGCAAGATTAGCAAATTTAGGCATGACATGCCAGGAACAAACGCAGACACTACACATCCAAGTATATCTGACCAAATTATAAAAGACAAGCATTGTAATTTTGAATTCTGTAAAGTGAGTGTGGAAGAGGTAGAAGAATTATTGTTTTCTATCAACTTGGATGGAAAATTACTGAGGATAATAGTGGACGATATTGCTACTCCTATTTGCCCTATCTTCAATCTAAGCCTATTGGAAAGTGTGTACCCACAGGTCTGGAGGGAAGCAAAAGTCATTATGCCCAAGAATAGAAAAGCCACCTTTTACTGTCAGAAGTAGCCAACCAATCAGCCTTTCACCAACCCATAGTAAACTTTTGGAAAAAATTGTGTTTGCCAGATACAATGCTATTTTACAGTAAACAAATTGACAACAGACTTTCAGCACGCTTAGAGGGAAGGAAATTCAACAAGCACAGCACTTACACAAATTACTGATGATGAGAGGAATTATAATGCAAATATTGTGGGGGCTATTTTGTTAGACTTCAGTGCGGCTTTTGACATTATCGATCATAGTCTGCTGCTGGAAAAACGTATATGTTATGGTAACCTGTCTAACAGAACACAGAGGGTGTTCTTTAATGAAAGCCTGCAACATAATCCTGGTAGAATCAGGAATTCCCCAGGGCAGCTGTCTAGGCCCCTTTCTTTTTTCAATCTTTACTAATGACATGCCACTGGCTTTGAGTAAAGCCAGTGTGTCTATGTATGCGGATGACTCAACAACTATACATGTCAGCTACTATAGCGAGTGAAATGACTGCAACACTTAATAAAGAGCTGCAGTTAGTTGGGTGGCAAGGAATAAGTTAGTCCTAAATATTTCTAAAACTAAAAGCATTGTATTTGGGACAAATCATTCACTAAACCCTAAACCTCAACTAAATCTTGTAATAAATAATGTGGAAATTGAGCAAATTAAGGTGACTGTCATGGTCAAAACATGTTGATACAACATTAGCTAAGATGGGTAGAAGTCTGTCCATAATAATGCACTGCTCTGCCTTCTTAACAACACTATCAACAAGGCAGGTCCTACAGGCCTTAGTTTTGTCGCATCTGGATTATTGTTCAGTCATGTGGTTAGGTGCCACAAAGAGGGATTTAGGAAAATTACTGTTGGCTCAGAACAGGGCAGCGCGGTTGGTCCTTAAAGGTACACGGAGAACATTAATAATATGCATGTCAATCTCTCATGGCTCAAAGTGGTCCTTTAAGGGCCGCAAGGTGTGCCGCAGTATGACGCAACTTTTAAAGGAGGAACCACTGTAGTACCCACTATGATTATTAAAACCTACCCTAACCAGAAACCGTGTATAGATGGTAGCATTCACGCAAAACTGAAAGTGCAAACCACCTATTTAACCATGGAAAAGTGACTGGGAATATGGCAGAATATAAACAGTGTAGTTATTCACTCCGCAAGGCAATCAAGCAAGCTAAACGTCAGTATAGAGATAAAGGAGAGTTGCAATTCAACAATTCAGACAATTACGGACTACAAAAGGAAAACCAGCCACGTTGCCGAGACCAACGTCTTGTTTCTGGACAGGCTAAACACGTTCTTTGCACGCTTTGAGGATAACACAGTGCCACCGATGCGGCCTGCTACCAAGGACTGTGGGTTCTCCTTCTCCGTGGCCAATGTGAGTAAAACATTTAAACTTGTTAACCCTCGCAAGGGCGGCATCCCTAGCCAGGTCCTCAGAGCATGCGCAGACCAGCTGGCTGGTGTGTTTACGGGCATATTCAATCTCTCCCTATCCCAGTCTACTGTCCCCACATGCTTCAGGATGGCCACCATTGTTCCTGTACACAAGAATGCAAAGGTAACTGAATTTAATGACTATTGCCCCATAGCACTCACCTCTGTCATCATGAAGTGCTTTGAGAGACTAGTCAAGGATCATGTCATCTCTACCTTACCTGCCAACCTAGACCCACTTCAATTTGCTTACCGCCCTAATAGATCCACAGACGATGCAATCGCCATCACTGCACACTGCCCTACCCCATCTGGACAAGAGGAATACCTATGTAAGAATGCTGTTTATTGACACTAGCTCAGCATTCAACACCATAGTACCCTCCAAGCTCATCATTAAGCTCGAGACCCTGGGTGTGAACCCCGCCCTGTGCAACTGGGTCCTGGACTTCCTGACGGGTCGCCCCCAGGTGGGGAAGGTAGTAAACATCACCTTCACTCCGCTGATCCTCAACACTGGGGCCCCACATGGGTGCGTTCTCACCCTCTCCTGTACTCCCTGTTCGCCCATGACTGTGTGGCCAAGCACGCCTCCAACTCAAACATCAAGTTTGTAGACGACACAACAGTAGTAGGCTTGATTACCAACGATGATGAGACAGACTACAGGGAGGAGGGGTGGGCTCTGGGAGTGTGGTGCCTGGAAAACAACCTCTCACTCAATGTCAACAAAACAAAGGAGATGATCGTGGAGATAGCAGAGGGTGCACACCCCCATCTACATCGACAGTACCGCAGTGGAGAAGGTGGAAAGCTTCAAGTTCCTTGGCATACACATCACTGACATACTGAAATGGACCACCCACATAGACCGTGTGGCGATGAAGGCGCAACAGAGCCTCTTCAACCTCAGGAGGCTAAAGAAATTTGGCTTGTCACCTAAAACCCTCACAAACTTCTACAGCTGCACAATTGAAAGCATCCTGTCGGGCTGTATCACCGCCTGGTATGGCAACTGCACCGCCCGCAACCGCAAGGCTCTACAGAGGGTGGTGCGGTCTGCTCAACGCATCACCGGGGGCAAACTTCCTGCCCTCCTGGACACCTACAACACCCGATGCCATAGGTACGCCAAAAAGATCATCAAGTACATCAACCACCCGAGCCACTGCCTGTTCACCCTGCTATCATCCAGAAGGTGAGGTCAGTACAGGTGCATCAAAGCTGAGACCGAGAGACTGAAAAACAGCTTCTATCTCAAGGCCATCAGACTGTTAAACAGCCATCACTAGCACGTTGGAGGCTGCTGCCTATAGTCATAGACTAGAAATCACTGGCCACTTTAAGGAATGGAACACTAGTCACTTTAATAATGTTTACATATCTGGCATTACTCATCTCATATGTACACAATGTATTCTATACTAATCTACGGTATCTTAGTCACTTAATAATGTTTACATATTTTGCATTACTCATCACATATGTATATACTGTATTCTATACTATTCTACGTTATCTTAGTCGCTCGTCCATATGTATATAGTCTTAATTCATTCCTACTTAGATTTGTGTTTTGGGTATATATTGTGTAATTTGTTAAATATCACTTGTTAGATATTACTGCACTGTCGGAGCTAGAATCACAAGCATTTCAATACACCTGCAATAACATCTGCTAAACACATGTATGTGACCAAGAAAATTTGATTTGATATAGATTAGCAATAACAAAGGTCCATTTATCGAACCCTATGGCAGGATGTCTTGACCCTGGTTGATTCACAGCAGCTAGCATAATCAAATTGTTCTCTATCATAAACATAACTGTATAACCAATTATATGCATAATCATGAAAACCATAATATTGCAATTTAGAAGGTAATATTTCATGATCAACCATGTCAAACGCTTTGGAAAAAATCAAAAAAGATGCCAAGAGTGTATTCGTTATTGTTCAGGGTGGTAAAGATTTTGTCCACAAGTTTCAAAAGAGCCATATCTGTGGAGAATTTTTTTTTTACGAAAACCATATTGGTGCTCATATAGAATACAGTTTTGATTTAAATGTTACAACATTCTCTTATACACCAATTTCTCTAGGATCAAACTAAAACAGAGAAGGGAAATGTCCCTTCATGTAATCCAAGGGATTTCCATCAGTTTTCTCTATTTTCTTTGACAGAAAGGAACAAACATGCACAAAAAGGTTTTTCAATTCACATTAAATCAGGATCACTATAGGTCTTACCTCCAACAATAAATTGAGATGGGATAGTTGTAGATTACTTTTTCTTATTCAACAGTTGATTGATGATTTTCCAAGTTGACTTTATATTATTTAAGGATTCTTGGAATTTCTTAGTAAAATATATATTTTGGGGATGTCCGAAGTATGTTAATTTGTTCTTATACCTTTTGTAATTATTATATATTTTTTTCATCTGCAAAAGTTCACTTCAGCGCCATCACAGGCTGGTCTTCCCTGGTTGTCTGACTGTGCTGAGACCCCTGTCACCATTTGATTACCTTGGTGTACATTTATACATTATATTATCCAAGAATAGATTCAATAATTTAAATTACAATTATTCCCAGATCCCAGACTGTAGACTACCCATGAACTCAAGATGGAACTTTGTATCTGATTGTTATAATATACTGCAAAATTCACCTGAGCTCTGTAGACTGGTCTTCCCTGGATGTCTGACCCTGCTGGGACCCCTGTCACCATCTGATCCTGCTAAGACATGATGAGAATAGTGTTGTCTATTGACTGTGCACCATGACAGTGAAGCCTCTAGAGCTGTTTATTACTGTCAGTGGGAAAAGTAGGGAATTACCTAGGGAAACTGACAGATCAATAACGTTTCATTGCTACTGTATACTGACTGTTGGGGAAAAAATAATATCTAACGTTAGCCAACTTTTGGCTAGATCTAATGGTTACATCAACTGGCGAAAACGAGCCAAGTTAATTTACTTCTGTTGAAACGAGACAAAACAAACGCTACAAAACATTTCCATACACACAACAGCTTTTAGATACTGCTACCTGACAGATAGCTAGGCGGAACTGGCTGTGGTAGCTACTAGCTAGCTAGATAGCTATCTAAGTTAGTTCATTCACTTCGGACAGAACTTCAGTTGAGAGGGGATGAAACATTAGCTAACGTTACATGTCAGTTACACTACTAGCTCAGCTCTGGGAATATAATTTTTTTCTCTCTGTTAAGTCAAACAGCAGTTACCTTGCCAGCTACACCAGTCAAATAAAGAGTAACCAGTTTCTGCCCTACTTGCTTTTACAACTTAGAAAAAAGCACAACACACACATATAACAGCTGCCTCTGTTCGCATGTTCTGTCGTCTCCGGACGGTCCTAAATCCAGCCGGTTGAAACCACCAAACAGCCAATCCAACCACTCTGAGTCGTCCGCATGGTCCTAAAGCACACCGATGCCTCTTTTTTTCTTTTTTATCACAATGCAATGATAAAACTGGGGGGGTGACAAAAATGCATTTTCAGAATGGAGGGGGGGGGGGGTCATGAGGTGTAGTGTAGCCGCCCGTCCCCAGTGATAGTTGCACCCCTGGTACTACATATGTAATGAAAATAAATAATTCTGCTGCTCTCCCTGTTGGCTACAACTTCCAATACCATCATCTCCATGTTTGTGTACATAGGAGGGTGCCCTGGACCTGCTGAATGAACTGAAGAGCTTCAACATGACGCTGAAACTTTTGCAGGTAGAGAACCTTCAACAGGAAAATCCCACTCACCTGTTATGTATTATTTAGGTGTACAGAAGTTTCATATTTTAGGCTACTTTACATTCAACATTAAATATTAGCAAATGCATGGGGAATACAGTGCAGTCAATTTCCCCACAAACAGGAAATGGATTATATAGTTATGCCTACTCCAAGTGTGAAGTCATTATAAAAGTGTAAACTCATTATTTCAAGGATCACATGCAACAAAACATTCTCTCCGCTGAATAGGAAACGAGGATTGGCATGTCTGTGAATGGAATCAGGAAGCACTGCACAGATGACGTGGTCGTTTCCCTGGCCAAGATCCTCATCAAGGACTGGAAGAGACTGCTGGGTAGGATTGTAGGAGACTGTCTTTTAGAATGTGGAGCTGTCTGGAGTTGCGTTTTACAGTTTACACAGTACGTAGAGACAACATTTTACCCTCTTTGCCCCCTAGATGCTGCACGTACTCAGAGTACTGAGAGGCCCAATGAGATGAAGAATGGGGTTGACTCCAACAAATCCACAGGGTCCCCAGTCAGGTCCCCTTTAGAGAAAGACACCAGGTAGGTGCATACTCACACACTCAAACCATGTAAACATAGAAAAGGGGAAGATACTGGTGTGGTTGTGTTTTTTGCTATAGTCACAAGAGGCTGGATATTTCTGATTCAGATACTGAATCTGAATCAGATACTGATTTTGAATCTGAAAAGGAAGAATTCTCTGACAAACAGCGAAAAGAGAAGCACAATGTTGAACACAAAAAAGACGAGAGAGCTGTTGACCTTAAAAAAGTGCGATATAAAGAGGCATTCAAAAACAAACGGCATGCAGAACAATCCAAAAATGGAAAACATATAGAAGATGCCAGAAAAGAAAGACCTGTAGAACACTCCAAAAAAGAACAACACTTAGAAGAACCCAAAAAGGAGAGACACTTCGAAGAATCCAGAAAAGAAAGACATGTACATGACACAAAAAATGAAAGACCCAAGAAAGAAAGACATTTTGAAGAACCCAAGAAAGAAAGTCATTTAGAAGAACCCAAAAATGAGAGACACACAGACAAACCCAGAAGGGCGAGTTTTGCAGATGAAACGAGAAATGAAAGACACATAGAGGAACGCAGAAAGGAGATACCATTGTACGAACCCTTACAAGAGAGACCTGTTGAAAACCACAGACAAGAGTTTGAGAAGTGAGAGGTGCCTCTGTAAAGTTGATTCCATACAGTCTAGAGAGGACAAGTGCTGGGCCTCAGGGATGTGTTGTGTTTTCAGGAGAAGCGTCTTGGATGATCTTTACCCCTCTTGTTACTCTCCTCCACGGCCCTCCCGACCACCCCGTCTTCCTCCCCCTGTCAGACGTATGTCTGAGGGGGTGAAGAAAGAGGTGAAGAAAGAGAGAGAGAGGTCAGGATGGATAGATACTCTAGTGTCAACGCATGGAACTTTTCTGAGAACACTATTACTTTCAGATGCTATGGTACATTACTGAATGAGTGGTTTGTGCAGATAAAATGCTACAGTTTGAGATGTTTATATTGGAAGCCCTTGAGATGGATTGCACACTAACCTTGTTATTTCACTGACTTGTTCATACAGCATACCACTGGGCACAACATGTCATTTCAATGTAGAAATGTGGGTAATATTTCGTTGAGACGTTGATCAATGAGATTTCAACCTTTATTCACCCACTCAAAAAGTCAGCCAGAAGTTTGTTGAATTACAAATGCATTATCTAAAAGCATATCCTGTTAGGGCTAGGGGGCAGTATTTTCACGGACGGATAAAAAATGTACCCGATTTATTCTCGTTATTACTACTGCCCAGAAACTAGAATATGCATATAATTATTGGCTTTGGGTAGAAAACACCCTAAAGTTTCTAAAACTGTTTGAATGGTGTCTGTGAGTATAACAGAACTCATATGGCAGGCAAAAACCTGAGAAGATTCTGTACAGGAAGTGCCCTCTCTGACCATTCCTTGGGCTTCTTGACTCTCTTTATTGAAAATGTAGGATCTTTGCTGTAACGTGACACTTCCTACGGCTCCCATAGGCTCTCAGAACCCGGGAAAAAGCTGAATGATGTCTTTGCAGCCCCTGGCGGAAAAACATTAGCGCCTTTGGTAAGTGGTCTATCAGAGGACAATGAGACTGAGGCGCGTGCACGAGGCGACCCTATGTTTTTATTTTCTCTCTCTTTGAACTAAAACACGGTTTCCCGGTCGGAATATTATCGCTTTTTTACGAGAAAAATGGCATAAAAATTGATTTTAAACAGCGGTTGACATGCTTCGAAGTACGGTAATGGAATATTTAGAATTTTTTTGTCACGAAACGTGTCGGGCGCGTCACCCTTCTTTACACTTCGGATAGTGTCTTGAACGCACGAACAAAACAGAGTATATTTGAACATAACTATGGATTATTTTGAACCAAACCAACATTTGTTATTGAAGTAGAAGTCCTGGGAGTGCATTCTGACGAAGAACAGCAAAGGTAATAACATTTTTCTTATAGTAAATCTGACTTTGGTGAGGGCTAAACTTGCTGGGTGTCAAAATAGCTAGCCCTGTGATGCCGGGCTATCTACTCAGAATATTGCAAAATGTGCTTTCACCGAAAAGCTATTTTAAAATCGGACATAGCAAGTGCATAGAGGAGTTCTGTATCTATAATTCTTAAAATAATTGTTATGTTTTTTGTGAACGTTTATCATGAGTAATTTAGTAAATTCACCAGAAGTTTGCGGGGGATATGCTAGTTCTGAACGTCACATGCTAATGTAAAAAGCTGTTTTTTGATATAAATATGAACTTGATTGAACAAAACATGCATGTATTGTATAACATAATGTCCTAGGATTGTCATCTGATGAAGATCATCAAAGGTTAGTGCTGCATTTAGCTGTGGTTTGGGTTTATGTGACATTATATGCTAGTTTGAAAAATGGGTGTCTGATTATTTCTGGCTGGGTACTCTGCTGACATAATCTAATGTTTTGCTTTCGTTGTAAAGCCTTTTTGAAATCGGACAGTGTGGTTAGATTAACGAGAGTCTTGTCTTTAAAATGGTGTAAAATAGTCATATGTTTGAGAAATTGAAGTAATAGCATTTCTAAGGTATTTGAATAACGCGCTACAGGATTCCACTGGCTGTTACGTAGGTGGGACGATTTCGTCCCACCTACCCTAGAGAAGATATCTAAATTCCAATGGGAAAACAATGTCAGATTATTGGTTTAGTTCTCATCTAAATGTGTTATCAGTGTACTTTCAACCATTTTAAAAGAACAACAAAATTGAAAAGGGGAATACAATGTCAGATATTTAGTATTTATACCTAAACGTAATGTTTTATCACTGTGCTTCATCTAATTGCACTACCAAGTTACCTGGATTGCAGTTAAGATTACATTAAAAGTACATTGTGCAAGTGTTCAATGCAGTAGATATTCTGCACAGATTATTATAGCAATTGTGAAGATCTCCACAGAACGGCAACCTTTGCACGCTATCTTGAACATGCACACTTTCTATGATTACATAAGAAGACATTTATAGTTACAGTAGGCTAACCTCAATGTGGCCGTAGATGTGTTACTCATTGTAGCCCTTTCCTGCAGTCAAATGACCTAGTGGCCACATGGGTGGAATATTATTCATAATTTCATAATTAATAAACAAATAACATAATGTATCCGGTGTTTCTATGTCAAACAGGTTTGTTATAGTTCAGTATTCTGTGATGTATATAAAGTGTAATATTGGGATGCAAACTAAACATTTTATACATCTCTATATCTGATCTGGTACATGTCTTCTTTTTTTAAAGCCCTTAACCATGTGTGTGAGGTGTATACTTTTGTTTCAATGTAGATTTGAAACACTGTGTGTGACCCTGTTTAGCCCACTGCAGTAAAAAGTAAAGGTTGAATAAATACTGTTACTTTAGTTTGTAAAATAGCCTTAACTTTATGCCATTTACTGTATTACAAAAGTCATATTGAATTGTGTTTGTTTGTCAACACAATCAAATATCAACATTTAAAAGATATATAATGCTTGGATAGTTTCATTTTTCATTTTCACATTTAGCAGATGCTCTTATTATCTTATCCTCTTATGAATGCATACATTTCATTAAAAATAAAATTCTCCGTACTGGTCCCCCGTGGGAATCGAACCCACAACCCTGGCGTTGCAAACACCATGCTCTACCAACTGAGCCACACGGGACCTGTGTGAGCCATCAGCTGAGCCACTAGCCTAATCCTATTCTTTAACTTTTTATTTTTTATTTAGTTGGAGATGTGAATCGAACATAATTTCTTAACTTGACGACAAGTTATTATGCAATTTATTGTATTGCAAAAGTGATACTGAATTGTGTTTTGATTGTCAACTCAGCCAAATATCAACATTTGAACATCAACATGTGTCTTTTGTGCCACTGACTTATTAGTCTGGCTTTAATTCTAGTTTGTTTACAAATGAATAATGTATATGTTGGATTAATTTCTCCATTTCAACCAAGAATCAAAGTTTAAGATTACGACTAAATCAGTTTGTGCCCAGTGGGTAGTGACCTTGAAGAGTAACTTACCCAGCACCCTACTTCTGCACGGTGTGATCATGGTCAATGCATGCTTTCCTTAATCATTCGATTTGTGCTAGTTGTATTAGTTCTGGAAAGCATGGTTTTACTCAGATTTCATTTGGAATATTTCAATTTCCATTAAGGAGAAATTCTTCAGACACTCTGTCTCCTTCTCATCCTCGTCCCACTCCTCCGTCCAGATGTCCCTCAGTGAAGGCGAAGAAAGAGAGGTCAGAGGGCATGCTGTTTGTGAATAGACTGAGTTGTCTATTATGGTCCATAGTTTGTGAAAGATCATCACCTACCTTTGTTTTATCAGACACAGTGAAATATGCCCTGAAATCACTGTTTTACTGTTTGTTTTGTTACCATAGGTTGTACTTCATACAGCACAGCAAAGTCAAAATCATTGCAACTATGAGCATGTTCCTCCTTTTTTGATGATAAACTGTCAGCGATACACAGAAAATAGCAAAGAGTTTTCAGAATTGCAATAGATTTAGTCTGTTGGTTTTTCATTTAGGATAAAAGCTCCTCCTGACCCTAATGCCCCACTTCCTCCTCTTCATCCTCATCCTTCTATGCCCACTGCAGCAGAGGTCAAGGAGCAGTCAGAGTCAGCTTCTCTCCTGTCAAACTGTATTTATTTCACAAGACACATTGGACTACAGTATAAATTGTCCTTCCTGTATTATACTTATGCTAACATTTGTATTCTATTCTACTGAGCCATTTACTTTATGTTTGTTTGTATTCTTATCTTTTATTACTTCTTATAGTTGTTGCATTGTCGAGGAACAACCTGCAAGTAGTGATGGCAAAAGTACGCAATTGTCATACTTGTGTAAAAGTAAAGATACCGTAATAGAAAATGACTCAAGTGAAAGTCATCCAGTAAAATACTACTTGAGTTAATGTCTAGAAGTATTTGGTTTTAAATATACTTAAGTATCAAAAGTAAATGTAATTGCTAAAATATACTTAATTTTATTTACTTGGCAGGTAGCCTAGTGGTTCGAGCATTGGGCCAGTAACCGAAAGGTTGCTGGATCAAATCCCTGAGCTGACAAGGTAAAAATCTGTCGTTCTTTCCCTGAACAAGGCAGTTAACCTGCTGTTCCCCGGAAGGCCGTCATGGTAAATACAAATTTGTTCTTAACTGGTTTGCCTAGGTTAAATGTAAAAATAGGTTTTAAAATCAAAAAGTTGAATGATACATTATTTCAAATTCTCTTGTATTAAGCAAACCAGACGGCACATTTTCTTCTTTAAAAAAAATGTACAGATACCCAGTGGCACACTCCAACACTCAGACATGTGAAGCTATTGTATTTAGTGAATCCGCCAGATCAAAGGCAGTAGAGATGACCAAGGATGTTCTCTTGATAAGTGTGTGAATTGGACCATTTTCCTGTCCTGATAAGCATTCGAAATGTAACGAGTACTTTTGGGTGTCAAAGAAAATGCAATTTTCTTTTGGAAAAAGTTGTCAAAAATGTAAATAGTAAAGTACAGATACTGCAAAAAACTACTTAAGTAGTACTTGAAAGTATTTTTACTTAAGTACTTTACACCACTGCCTGCAAGTAAGCGTTTCGTTGCATGGTGGATGTGCATGTGTATCCCCTTGATACGACTAATAAAACTTGAAACATGAGTGTGCTACTATACTATCGATAGTAATGATGAATAGTAGTGATGATTGAAAATAATAATATTTTACATTTAGAAAAGAGCCTCTGCGGATTTCTGTGGTTAGAAAAGAGACTCCAGACCCCAATGCTCCTATTGCAACTCTTCCTCTCCATCTCCACCCTCCCCCTCCTGTGAAGCGCCTGTCAGTGGAAGTCAAAGAGGAGAGGTCAAGGTTGCTGTGATGTTGCATGGTTGTATTTTCGTGTGGTTACTTTTGAGTGTCAGCAATGTCTGTTCTCTGTGACATTATTGAACTGCTCCTATTGACAGATATGCTAAATGGATTATATTCATTCCGACACAACGCATTTTTGTTGCTTTTCCTTGTGAAGTTTCAAACATCACATTCTTTGCTGTTTGCTACCCAGAGAGGAGTTGTCAGATTACAAACCCATTTCTCTGAAGGTGATGTCATCTGACCATGTGAAAAAGGATGGGTCTGGGATCTGTAAATCATACTACCTCATTCATGTTGAGTGTGCTCAATTGTGTTTAGTCTTTTCAGTACATGTTCCTAATGTCATGATAAATATAGTATCCAACAGTCATTTAATAGTTCCTGTTATATAGTGCCTTCGGAAAGTATCCAGACCCCTTGGCTTTTTCCACATTTTGTTAGGTTACAACCTTATTTTAAAATTGATTCAATAGATTTTTTTTCTAATTTCTCTCATCTCTGGGTAGCACATTACCCCATAATGACTAAGCAAAAACGAGTTTAGAAATTCTTGCTAATTTATTAAGAATAAAAACAAAAAAATATTAGTGTTCAGAACCTTTACTCAGTACTTTGTTGAAGCACCTTTGGCAGTGATTACAGCCTCGAGTCTTCCTGGGTATGACGCTACAAGCTTGGCACACCTGTATTTGGGGAGTTTCTCCAAGTCTTCTCTGCAGAGCCTTTCAAACTCTGTCAGGTTCGATGGGGAGCGTCGCTGCACAACTATTTTCATGTCTCCAGAGATGTTTGATCGGGTTCAAGTCCGGGCTCTGGTTGGGCCACTCAAGGACATTCAGAGACTTGTCTCGAAGCCACTACTGTGTTGTCTTGGCTGTGTGCTTTGGGTCGTTGTCCTGTTGGAAGGTGAACCTTCACCCCAGTCTGAGGTCTTGACTAGTCTCCCAGTCCCTGCTGCTGAAAACATCCCCACAGAATGATGCTGCCACTACCATACTTCACCGTAGGGATGGTGCCATATTTCCTCCAGACGTGACGCTTGGCATTCAGGCCAAAGAGTTCAATTTTGGTTTCATCAGACCAGAGAATCTTGTTTTCCTATGGTCTGAGAATCTTTAGGTGCCTTTTGGCAAACTCCAAGCGGGCTGTCATGTGCCTTTTTTTTACTGAGGAGTGGCTTCCGTCTCGCCACTCTACCATAAAAGCCTAATGGTGGATTGCTGCAGAGATGGTTGTCTTTCTGGAAGGTTCTCCCATCTCCACAGAGGAACTCTAGAGCTCTGTCAGAGTGAACATTGGGTTCTTGGTCACCTCCCTTGACCAAGGCCCTTCTCTCCCGATTGCTCAGTTTGGCCGGGTGGCTAGCTCTAGGAGTAGTCTTGGTGGTTCCAAACTTCTTCCATTTAGCAATGATGGAGGCCACTGTGTTCTTGGGGACCTTCAATGCTGCAGAATGTTTTGGTATCCTTCCCTAGATCTGTGCCTCGACACAATCCTGTCTCGGAGCTGTACGGACAATTCCTTCGACCTCATGGCTTGGTTTTCGCTCTGACATGCACTGTCCACTGTGGGACCTTATATAGACAGGTGTGTGCCTTTCCAAATCATGTCCAATCATTTGAATTTACCACAGGTGGACTCCAAGTTGTAGAAACATCTCAAGGATGATCAATAGAAACAGGATGCACCTGAGCTCAATTTCGAGTCTCATAGCAAAGGGTCTGAATACTTATGTAAATAAGGAATTTTTGTTTTGCAAACAGTTCTAAAAACCTGTTTTCACTTTGCCATTATGGGGTGTTCTGTGTAGATGGCAGAGGAAATTGTTTTATTTTATCCATAACAAAACAACATTTGGAAAAAGTTGAAGGGTCTGAATACTTCTAGACATTCTCTAAATGTGGATGATGATGATATAGTTTTGTTAAATTCGATGAAGATTATTATGACAACAGTTGCAAAGCACTGCTAACCGTTCTCCTTTTGCAGGAAATACTCCGATAGCAAAGTGCCCAAAAGACCATCTATTGATGCCAAGGAAGAAAGGTTGGCAAGCCATAGTGCACAGGTGCATGCATAATTATACACTGCATGTGGGCATATGTGCTTGTTTAAGTTGAATCCCATTGACATGAGTTGTGGTTGTATATTTGGTGATATTAGAGAATTGTGTGTTAACCCTTTCATTGGAGCAGAGGTCTTCATAGGGAAATACTGTATGTGAATATTTATCTGTGCTTTGCCACCTTGTCATGTTGTCTGCCCTCTGCTGGTGAAGCTGTTTGATCAAGCATGCCTGCTCCCTGAATGCTGTGTGCTTTTTGCCAATGAGCAATGGCTGCAATACATGCAAATCTTACATACAAATGTTTCCTGTTTCAGAAAGGATTTGTCAGATTCCAAACCAAAACCTGCTAAAAGGCAGAGTCTGGACTCGTCAGATTTCAAACCAAAACGTTCTAAAAGGCCAAGTCTGGATGGCAAGAAAGACAGGTTTGCATAATCAGGATCATATTATGTACCCAATAATTGGTGGATGTACAGTCGTGGCCAAAAGTTTTGAGAATGACACAAATATTAATTTCCACAAAGTTTGCTGCTTCAGTGTCTTTAGATATTTTTGTCAGTTGTTACTATGGAATACTGGAATATAATTATAAGCATTTCATAAGTGTCAAAGGCATTTATTGACAATTATTTACAATTACATGAAGTTGATGCAAAGAGTCAATATTTGCAGTGTTGACCCTTCTTTTTCAAGACCTCTGCAATCCGCCCTGGTATGCTGTCAATTAACTTCTGGGCCACATCCTGACTGATGGCAGCCCATTCTTGCATAATCAATGCTTGGAGTTTGTCAGAATTTGTGGGTTTTTGTTTGTCCACCCGCCTCTTGAGTATTGACCACAAGTTCTCAATGGGATTAAGGTCTGGGGAGTTTCCTGGCCATGGACCCAAAATATTGATGTTTTGTTCCCCGAGCCACTTAGTTATCACTTTTGTTCGTCACCAAACTGTTCTTGGATGGTTGGGAGAAGTTGCTCTCGGAGGATATGTTGGTACCATTCTTTATTCATGGCTGTGTTCTTAGGCAAAATTGTGAGTGAGCCCACTCCCTTGGCTGAGAAGCAACCCCAAACATGAATGGTCTCAGAATGCTTTACTGTTGGCATGACACAGGACTGATGGTAGCGCTCACCTTGTCTTCTCCGGACAAGCTTTTTTCCAGATGCCCCAAACAAACAGAAAGGGGCTTCATCAGAGAAAATGCCTTGACCCCAGTCCTCAGCAGTCCAATCCCTGTACCTTTTAGGGTAAGTCTGTCCCTGATGTTTTTCCTGGAGAGAAGTGGCTTCTTTGCAGCCCTTCTTGACACCAGACCATCCTCCAAAAGTCTTTGCCTCACTGTGCGTGCAGATGCACTCACACCTGCCTGCTGCCATTCCTGAGCAAGCTCTGTACTTATGGTGCCCCGATCCCGCAGCTGAATCAACTTTAGGAAATGGTCCTGGCGCTTGCTGGACTTTCTTGGGCTCGCCGAAGCCTTCTTCACAACAATTGAACCGCTCTCCTTGAAGTTCGTGATGATCCGATAAGTGGTTGATTTAGGTGCAATCTTACTGGCAGCAATATCCTTGCCTGTGAAGCCCTTTTTGTGCATAGCAATGATGACGGCACGTGTTTCCTTGCAGGTAACCATGCTTGACAGAGGAAGAACAATGACTCCAAGCACCACCCTCCTTTGAAGCTTCCAGTCTGTTATTCGAACTCAATCAGCATGACAGAGTGATCTCCAGCCTTGTCCTCGTCAACACTCACACCTGTGTTAACGAGACAATCACTGACATGATGTCAGCTGGTCCTTTTGTGGCAGGGCCAAAATGCAGTGGAAATGTTTTTGGGGGATTTAATTCGTTTGCATGGCAAAGAGGGACTTTGCAATTAATTCCAATTCATCTGATCACTCTTCATAACATTCTGGAGTGTATGCAAATTGCCATCATACAAACTGAGGCAGCAGACTTTGTGAAAATTAATATTTCTGTCATTCTGAAAACTTTTGGCCATGACTGTACTAAACTTCACTCTAAAAACACTTATTGACCTCACTTTTAAACCTGTATGAAGTGACCTTTGAAGGAAAATAATTAAATCAAGAAATATTGTAATTTGTAAAGCTCTTTTCTCACACCCAAGGCACTGTTTTTTGTTTTTATAATAATAATAAAAGCAGACAACAATCAATGCTATTTACAGGTGTTGTCCAGAATTAACATCGGTCATTGAAAGCTTTTCTGAACAGCTCAGTCATTTAGCTGTGCCTTAAGCAAGGCCAGAGACTCTTCAGCCCTGACAGTGACTTTAAGTGCGTTCCACAGCCTAGGAGCCGCACAACTGAAAGCCCTGTCACCCATAGTTTTTTGTCTGCTGTGGGACTGCTGAAGGGAGATGGACCTGTAGGAGCGAAGGGAGTGTACGATGAAGTCAGACAGATACTTGGGTCCAGAGTTGTGGATAGCTTGGTAGGTGTGAACCATGATTTTAAAGTCAATGTGTGAGCATTTGGGGAGCCAGTGGAGGTTGAACAGAGCTGGAGTGATGTGCTCATGGGGGAAATGTGGTTGAGGACACATGCAGCACAGTTATGGACATATTGTAGCCTTCTTAGGCACTTGTCAGATTTGTCAACCAACACGGTATAACAATAGTCCAGATGGGATAAGATAAACGTGTGGATGAGTTGCTCAGCTGGAGGCTGTAAAAGCGTAGGTTACATAGGTCGTAACCTGGCAATGCTCCATAGAAATAAGTGTTACCAAAGTTAAATTTTTCTGATGTGGGCCTCAAACAAGAGCTGACTGTCAAATATCACACCCAGATTGCGGACCTCACTGGAGGGGAGGACCTTGGCACCATCAATATTGAGGCTGTAGCTGCTGATTTAGTTGAT
This sequence comes from Salmo trutta, assembly GCF_901001165.1. Classification (NCBI taxonomy): domain Eukaryota; kingdom Metazoa; phylum Chordata; class Actinopteri; order Salmoniformes; family Salmonidae; genus Salmo; species Salmo trutta. The sequence goes on along the minus strand of NC_042993.1, from coordinate 35,116,154 downwards.
GATGCGAGTGCCAATCAGGAAGACCTCTGTCTTTTTGCAATTTAACTGCAAGAAAACATTAACATTAATATGTTGCCATGAGCTATCCAGTGGGCGAAGTATATCCGTCAGCATCTAGTTTTAATTGATATTCGATTGAATTTCAAATAACATGACATCAATATGAAATCAGCATAACAAGCGAAAAGGAGTGGAAAAAGTACTCAATTGTCATACTTAAGTAAAACTAAATGCTAGTAGATTATTTATTTTTTTACGGACAGCAGGGGGCACACTTCAAAACACTCAGACAATTTACAAACACAGTATTTGTGTTTAGTTAGTCCGCCAGATCAGAGGCAGTAGGGATGACAACGCATTCTATGCGCGGGAATTGGACCATCATTCTGTCCTGCCTGAGCATTCGAAATATAACGAGTGCTTTTTTGCTACCAGGGAAAATGTATGGGAGTTAAAAGTACTTAGTTTCTTTAGGGATGTAGTGGATTAAAAGTTGCCAAAAATATACCAAACAAAAATATAAACGCAACATGTAAAGTGTTGGTCCCATGTTTCATGAGCTGAAATAATAGATCCCAGAATTTTTCCGAACACACAAAATGCTTATTTCCCTTAAATTGTGTGCACAAATTTGTTTACATCCCTGTTAGTGAGCATTTCTCCTTTGCCAAGATAATCCTTCCTCCTGACGTGTGGCATATCAAGTAGCTGATTCAACAGCATTACACAGGTGCACCTTGTGCTGGGGACATAGAAGGCCACTCTAAAATGTGCAGTTTTGTCACACAACACAATACCACAGATGTCTAAAGTTTTCAGGGAGCGTGCAATTGGCATGCTGACTGCAGGAATGTCCACCAGAGCTGTTGCCAGATAATTGAATGTTCATTTCTCTACCATAAGCCACCTCCAATGTTGTTTTAGATAATTTGGCAGTACAACCAACTGGCCTCACAACCGCAGACCAAGTCTCACCATGTGAGCCCAGGACCTCTACATCCGGCTTCTTCACCTGCAGGATCGTCTAAGACCAGCCACCCGGACAGCTGATGAAACTGTGGGTTTGCACGACTGAAGAATTACTGCACAAACTGTCAGAAACCGTCTCAGGGAAGTTCATCTGCGTGCTCGTCGTCCTCACCAGGGTCTTCACCTGACTGCAGTTCGGCATCGTAACCGACTTCAGTGGCAAATGCTCACCTTCGATGGTCACTGGCACATTGAGAAGTCTGCTCTTCACAGCTGAATCCCGGTTTCAACGTTACCAGGCTGATGGCATTGTGTGGGCGAGCAGTTTGCTGATGTCAACGTTGTGAACAGAGTGCCCCATGGTGGCTGTGGGGTTATGGTATGGGCAGGCATAAGCTACGGACAACTAACACAATTGCATTTTATCGATGGCAATTTGAATGCACAGAGATACCGTGATGAGATCCTGAGGCCCATTGTCGTGCCATTCATCTGCCGCCATCACCTCATGTTTCAGCATGATAATGCACGACCACATGTCGCAAGGATCTCTACACAATTCCTGCAAGCTGAAAATGTCCCAGTTCTTCCTTGGCCTTCATACTCACTAGACATGTCACCCATTGAGCATGTTTTGGATGCTCTGTATCCACATGTATGACAGCGTGTTCCATTTCCCGCTAATATCCAGCAACTTCGCACAGCCATTGAAGAGGAGTGGGACAACATTCCACAGCCCACAATCAACTCTATGCGAAGGAGATGTGTCCCGCTGCATGAAGCAAATTATTGTCACACCAGATACTGAATGGTTTTATGATCCACTCCCCTACAAGTTATGTGACCAACAGATGCATATCTGTATTTCCAGTCATGTGAAATCCATAGATTAGGGCCTAATTTATTAATTTCAATTGACAGATTTCTTTAGATGAACTGTAACTCAGTAAAATATTTTAAGTTGTTGCATTTATATTTTTGTTCAGTGTATAAATAGTGAAGTATAGATACGCCCAAAAAACGACTTATGTATATTTACTTAAAGGAAAACTCAAAATACAAAAAATATTGCATCATAACGGGCCAGATTTTTGTATTTTTCAAGTTATGTATCCTGAGAACTTGATTGCTGACATACAAAATATTGTTGGTCTATATCAACAATGGACTAAGAAATCTAGCCCATATGATGATTTTGAATCATATGATGCTCCGTTTTGCAACTTTCAAAATACAGTAATCTTGTCCTGTATGCATTTCTGTATTTTGAAAGTTAGGTAACTTGATTGCTTTCAGAATAGAGCAATCTGGCCTTTATGATGCATTTTGTGTCATATGATGCGAAACACAGCATCATATGATGCAAAATGGATCATATGGGCCAGATTTTTGTATTTTGGAAGTTACGTAATCTTGAAAACTTGATTGTTGACATGCAACATATTTTGGGACTATATCAACAATGGACTAATGAAACAAATACCAAAAGACACATTTTGGGGTGTAGTTTTCCTTTAAGTACTTTACACCACTGCAAGCGAGCCATGTCATTGCATTTTAGTTAAAATGTTGATTAAAAAAAGACAATTTCCGTGTACGTTTTCCACATTTTGACAAAGTTTGATTTTTTTATTTTATTTGTTGAAATGACATTGAATCAATCAGTGGGTAGTAACCCCTTCTCTCTTTCAAATTGTCAATAATTTACTACCTCTCTTTAGGAGGGACTCTATGGGTTCCAAGACTAGCAGCTCACCCTCAGCTAAGAAGCTCTCTAGTGAGACGTAAGAGGGCCCCTTTCTTATGCCGATAGAAAAGCTAATTTCCTCTTCTTATTTGTTTTACTGCGTTAAGGCCTTTTTGGTTACTTTGCATAATGGAGTGCATTAAGATACGGATGTTACTTCATTCCATTGCTTTTTCTGTCTCTGTGTTTGTTTCAGGAAAGAATCTCATGGCTCCAAGTCTTCTCACCCTGGCCCTCTGCAGAGAAAGTCCTCAACGGACAGTATTGAACGGTACCCTTTCTAACTGGAAAATACTATCTACTGTATAACTGAAATCAATATGGATCAGATTTTAAACTCTTGATTGACGTATATGCTGTTTGGCTTGTGTACGATGACCAGGAGAAAGAAACCAGATATGCCAAAGATCCCCACCACCCCCACCAGTCCCATGTCCCCTTGCCTGGCCACTGGAGAAAATATCAGGGACAAGTGCATCGAGATGCTGGCTGCTGCTCTACGCACAGATGGTGGGGGAAAAGACTAACTGAATGGATCAGAGTACAAGTACAGACACTCACAGAGATACAAGTAACAAGAGATCAATCTCCACATGAAGTGACTCAACGCACATTCATTCACACACACAGTACAGTATGGAAATGAACATTAAATTAATAGTGGTTACGTTACACACAGAATGATAGATTTTGTAGATGAAAAAGAGTAAACGTAATACCCTCAGTTTTCTCTCCTCAGATAACTTCAAAGAATTTGGGACAAACTGTGACTCAATGGCAGCAGAGATTGAAGATTATATCCTTTTAAATCTGCATGTGGTTCTGAAGTATGTTACCAATTTGGGTTGGTTTCAGTTTGCAGTGTGTTTGCAGAGCTGCCATTTGCTCTCTTGGCTTTGAATATAACAAGTTTGATCTTTGATTGTCACCGTTAGATATTTCAGCCAGGTGGTGAAGAAAGCTTCCTTAACTATCCTCCGCTGCACATATTTACAAGGAGATGGGAGCCACAGATATGAAGTATAAAAACAGGGTGCGGAGCCGCATCAGCAACCTGAAGGACCCCAAAAACCCTGGGCTGCGGAGGAACGTCCTGGCTGGAGGCATCGAGCTCAGACGTGTCGCCATCATGTCTGCTGAGGTACTGTAAACTTCTGTCATATCAACCCATGACCCACCCCTGCCTTTAACATATTCCTAAAATGTTGTATTAAATAGAGTCAAGGAAGTCAAGCACCTACCAAAACATTGAGTAGACAAATTTCCCTCAGAGATTTCGTCTATCTATCCGTCTATCTATCTAGGAGATGGCTAGTGATGAGCTGAAGCAGCTGAGGAACAATCTGACTAAGGAGGCTATTAGGGAACACCAGCTGTCCAAAACCAGCGGTACCATTTCTGATCTGTTTCAGTGCAGCAAGTGCAGCAAAAAGAACTGCACCTACAACCAGGTAAACATACCATACTCTGCATACACACCATATTCTGCTTATTGCAAGGTATATACTATATTTTACTTAAACAGATACACACGGCTCACTGCTCACTGCACTGAAAACCTACATATGCTCTACACACTGACCCAATATCAGTTTTATATTGTACGCTCTACCAGTTCCAGTTACATTTTACACAGTGAGATACAGTGGAGACAGCCTGTGCTGTTGAATGAAAGCTGCCTTCGTATTAACTGTGTGTGTGTGTGTGTGTGTGTGTGTGTGTGTGTGTGTGTGTGTGTGTGTGTGTGTGTGTGTGTGTGTGTGTGTGTGTGTGTGTGTGTGTGTGTGTGTGTGTGTGTGTGTGTGTGTGTAGATGCAGACCCGCAGCGCTGACGAGCCTATGACCACTTTTGTTCTCTGTAACGAGTGCGGGAACCGCTGGAAGGTGAGACTTTTCCCTCACCAGTTCAGATAAAGCCCATTAAAATACATAACACGAGCCCAGCACGTACAGTGGTGTCTCTGAGGCATAACAATGGTCCACAGACATAAATAATCTATCCATTTACTAATATTAATTTGTTTTCTATTCCAGTTCTGCTGATGTGGCCCAGCTCCAATGACGATGTTGCAGACCACATTTTTCTATGAGGGGCTATAATGTTTAGCAATGAGTAATTTTACAAAAACAAAAATGAATACTTACAATTTATAATTGACTTTTTAAGATGGGCTCCCGAGTGGCGCAGCGGTCTAAGGCACTGCATCTCAGTGCAAGAGGCGTCACTACAGTCTCTGGTTCAATTTCAGGCTGTATCACATCCAGCCGTGATTGGGAGTCCCATAGAGCGGGGCACAATTGGCCCAGCGTCGTCCAGGTTTGGCCGGGGTAGGCCGTCCATTGTAAATAAGAATTTTTTTCCTAACTGACTTGCCTAGTTAAATAAATGTTACATTTAAAATATGGTGCTTTTAATGGGGGTTGAAAACATTTTTGTAAGAGGCAGGGGTTGAGACAGTCTCCAGATTGATGGCAGTGTCATTTATTCTGTCCTGGTTGGACACAGGTAATTCAATGGTGCTGAGGAGATGCAGCAGCCTTTTGTGAATTTCACTGACATCAAAATTGTTTTATGCATCTTTAAAAAAAAAATGATAGTCTTTAAATCCGCAAAGACCACAGATCAAATCAGAAATCAAGTATGAAAGCTTATCATGCAACCTGTTTCAATTAAAACATCTTTATTGTTAAAATCTCAAGCCCAAACTTTTGAGGTTTTATTGTCACTGTTTGGGCTTCAGCGAATAATATGATTCATTTTTCTAGATAAGGTAAAGACCAAAAAACTGTGTTTATGTCATTTGTGGGTTTCGCTCTGTGAAATTTTTAAAGAGCAGCTAAAATGGATATAAATATTTATGAATATGTGGAGTTGATTATTTTCATATGTACTGTATAATATATGGAATAGTAAAAACATAGTCACCTACATATTGCTTTGCAGCATAATTGAATGAGTAAACAGTATTGAAATTATGCTAATTAATAAAAAATAATGTCATTGTCAAATTGTGTTTGAACTACCGGTGAAATGGAAAGTCAATATACTGTACCACTAAGAGCAGCCACAAGATGGCGAGGAAGAGTAATTTAAACTGTAAGAGCTCCCACTTGCAAATGACATATCATTTAGGGAGTGAATGTCATTTACAGTACCAGTCAAAAGTTTGTACACACCTACTCATTCAAGGGTTTTTCTTTATTTTTTACTGTTGTCTACATTGTATAAATATAGTGAAGACATCAAACTATGAAATAACATACACAACTGATTGGCTCAAACGCATTAAGAAGGGAAGAAATTCCACAAGTTAACTTTTAACAAGGCACACCTGTTAATTGAAATGCATTCCAGGTGACTACCTCATGAAGCTGGTTGAGAGAATGCCAAGAGTGTGCAAAGCTGTCATCAGCTTTGGCTACTTTGAAGAACCTCAAATATAAAATATATTTTGATTTGTTAAAAAAGAATGCTGTAGTAACCAGCATTCTTTTGTTTTTCAAAAGGACAATGACCCAACACACATTCAGGGTGTGTAAGGGCTATTTGACAAAGAAGGAGAGTGATGACCTGCTGCATCAGATGATGACCTGGCAATCACCTGACCTCAACCCAATTTTAATTTTTATTTTACCTTTATTTAACTAGGCAAGTCAGTTAAGAACACATTCTTATGTTCAATGACAGCCTAGGAACAGTGGGTTAACTGCCTTGTTCAGGGGCAGAACGAGAGATTTGTACCTTGTCAGCTCGGGGATTTGAACTTGCAACCTTTCAGTTATTAGTCCTCTAACCACTAGGCTACGCTGCCGCCCCAAGATGGTTTGGGATGAGTTGGACCGCAGAGTGAAGGAAAAGCATTCAAAAAGTGCTCAGCATATGTAGGAACTCCTTCAAGACTGTTGGAAAAGCATTCTGGGTGAAGCTGGTTGAGAGAATGTCTAGAGTGAGCAATGCTGTGTTATTTCATAGTTTTGTTGTCTTCGCTATTATTCTACATTGTAGAAATTGTAAAAATAAAGAAGAACCCTTGAATGAGTAGGTGTGTCAAAACTATTGACTGGTACTGTATAATGAGGGTTACATGGAGAAAAATGTACCTCTGAAATGAAAATGGATAGCTCTTCAGCAAAATATATTTTACCTAACGCATTTTACCTAACGCTGAAAAAAACCAAGTGACCCTTCCCTATACCCCAAATAATAATTCAATTCATAAAGTGGATAGCAGAGAATATGTCTACCGTTTACCCTCACTTCTTGGACAGACCAGAGCCTTAGATATGCAGTTTTAGAAACCTTTCTTCATGCTTTAAGCATGGCAAAGCAGGAATTTTGATAGCGCACACAGGGCTCAATTTGTAAAGCCTGATAAGCAACTAATTCTTAAACACTGAGAAATATTGACAATTCATCTATTTCAAGTTACATGACACGCCCCTGTACTATAATTTACAAAATACTAAACCCTCCCCTTGACTGAAATTGAAAATAATACTAAACCCTCCCCATTTTCCTCCAGGTACCCATTATGTACATTTTGATCCATCCTTTAGTATCTGGCCTTTTTCATGTTTCCAGCTGTGTGAAATTAGGCTTTTTAAATCATTGACTCTTTGTATTATCTCTTATCATTGATAAGAAAAACAATAGTTACAAATTCACTGAGGCTCTGTTTCAATATTTACAGTACTTAGAAATTAAGTCATGTAGTTGGGCATGTATTCTAAGTAGGACATTGGAAGGTAGCCTGACAGGACATGACAGGATTAGGAGACAGACATGAAGTATCAACAGACCAAATATAATAAATCATGTTGTTCACAGCTTCATTCTACAGCCCCTTGTACAGTAGTTATAAACCTATTACATGTATCGCCTCAAATCAGCCTGGTGCTGTTGAGCAAGATGAAACATCATTGAGCAAGCAAACACTTGAGTCGAGAGAGCAGAGGATGGGTCCAGCGAGCAGAGGATGAGTGCTGCCAGAATACAGACCAGTCAGGAGCACAGAAAGTTTGTGGAGAGCAGAGGATGTGTTCCGCGAGCGGACAGGCCAAACTTGACCACTTGCAAGTGTGACTTTGTTTGAGCAGAATATCATTGCCACAAATCAAGAAGAAACATTTCTGATTCAAAAAATATAGAACCATGAGCTAAGAAACAGTTCAAACAGGTAAAACATTTATTTAAAAGCATCAAATTGTCCACCGACAATAGTTACATGTCTTTGTCAAGTTTTCACTCTCAATTTCTCAAGTTGCTCTCTCGCAATCTATATAGAGGACAGGAAGATACAGACAATGGTATTAGTAGTATGAAGTCTAAGGGCTGAATCTCAATTTAAAATACTTGTAGCTCAAATATTTATGCAAATGACATCAATGCATGATTTACGCAAAAGTTGTGTTTAACAGTGTCTGTGTGTGGGAACTAACCAAGTCGATGTGTGTGTATAGGGACTGGACATCACTGAGTGCAGAGTAGAGGGGTAAGCTCAGATGAACAGTGTACTCCATCCTTACCTCGAAACACAGGTCTGGGGAGCACCAAATATCTGAGGAGAAGAGAGAGGAATGTCACAAAACACTGCACTTAATCACAAACAAGAAAAGTGGGCAAACGAAATACAGGCATGTAATACAGGGTGTATACAGAGAGTGGAAAATAAAACAAAGGGAGGGCTAGAAAAGTAATGTTTTGGAAAGATTTGGTGAAGTGGTAAAAGAGGTGATAGCAGTGTTATGTGTGATGATTGTGAGGCGCTATACAAATTTGACAGTCACAAGATGGGGACTTCAAATAGGCCTATGGCACGTCATGGGAACTGTAGCCTGCTGGTCAGATATGTTAAATGGAAACTGAAATCTGGACACTGACTGCAGGTCTATAACCTCTCACATAGCCTCAGTGGCATGTATTCATGGAAGCCAGGCTTCCCCAAAACATTTACCACGAAAAAAATATAGATTTTATCTTTCGTCTCTCTGTTTCATAATTTTCCTTCAATTCACAAGAGGCTGAATGTACTGTATCTCACCGGAGAAAGCATTCGAGCTAAACGGCCCCCCTCTGACTCTGTATGTGTAGGCCATCTATCTGATGCTGTCTGGTCCAAAAGAGTATGACATTATTGCCGCAAGTAGCATTGAAAGCAAGGGAAGTCAAATAGCTACCCAAACTATTTGCGTTGCCCCCCCCCCCCCCCTTTCCAAACCACTGGCACTCTCTGTTGTCATCTATGCATTGTCACTTTAATTAACTCTACCTACATGTTCGTATTACCTCAACTAACCGGTGCCCCCGCACATTGACTCTGTACCGGCACCCCCCCTGTATATACAGTTGAAGTCCGGAAGTTTACATACACTTAGGTTGGAGTCATTAAAACTCGTTTTTCAACCACTCCACAAATTTCTTGTTAACAAACTATAGTTTTGGCAAGTCGGTTAGGACATCTACAGTGAGGGAAAAAAGTATTTGATCCCCTGCTGATTTTGTATGTTTGCCCACTGACAAAGAAATGATCAGTCTATAATTTTAATGGTAGGTTTATTTCAACAGTGAGAGACAGAATAACAACAAAGAAATCCAGAAAAACGCATGTCAAAAATGTTATATATTCATCGGCACGACAATGGAATTCAGGATCTTGTCATGGTATCTCTGTGCAATCAAATTGCCATCGATAAAATGCAATTGTTTTCGTTGTCTGTAGCTCATGCCTGCCCATACCATAACCAAACTTCCACCATGGAGCACTCTGTTCACAACGTTGACATCAGCAAACAGCTCGCTTACACGAGCCATACACGCTGTCTGCCATCTGCCCGGTACAGTTGAAACCGGGATTAATCTGTGAATAGCACACTTTCCCAGCATGCCAGTGCCATCGAAGGTGAGCATTTGCCCACTGAAGTTGTTTACTACGCCAAACTGGAGTCAGGTCAAGACCCTGGTGAGGACGACGAGCACGCAAATAAGCTTCCCTGAGACCGTTTCTGACAGTTTGTGCAGAACTTCTTTGGTTGTGCAGACCCACAGTTTCATCAGCTGTCCGGATGGCTGGTCTCAGACAATCCTGCTGCTAAAGAAGTTGGATGTGGAGGTCTTGGGCTGGCTTGGTTACACGTTGTCTGCGGTTGTGAGGCCGGTTGGACGTACTGCCAAAGGCTCTAAAATGACATTGGAGGCAGCTTATGGCAGAGAAATTAACATTCAGTTCTCTGGCAAAAGCTCTGGTGCACATTCCTGCAGTCAGCATGCATGCTCCCTCAAATATGTGGCAATGTGGTCTGTGACAAAACTGCACATTTTAGTGTGGCCTTTTATTGTTCCCACCACAGGGTGCACCAGTGTAATGATCATGCTGTTTAATCAGCTTCTTCATATGCCACACCTGTCAGCTGGATCGATTTTGTGGCAAAGGAGAAATGCTCACTAACAGGGATGTAAACAAATTTGTGCACAAAATGCTGTAGAATATATACAGTATATTTTCATTTGTATGATACAGATGGGACAAATCATTCACTAAACCCTAAACCTCAACTAAATATTTTAATGAATAATGAGCAATATGAGGTGGCTAAACTGCTTGGAGTAGCCCTGGATTGTAAACTGTCATGGTCAAAACATATTGATATATTGACAGTGTTTAAGATGGGGAAAAGTGTGTCCATAATAAAGCATTTTTCTGCCTTCTTAACACCACTATCTCCAAGGCAGGTCCTACAGGCCCTAGTTTTGTCACACCTGGACTACTGTTCAGTCGTGTGGTCAGGTGCCACAGAGGGATTTAGGAAAATTGCAATTTGCTCAGAACAGTGCAGCACAGCTGGCCCTTGGATGTACACAGAAAACTGGCATTAGTAATATGCATGTCAATCTCTCCTGGCTCAAAGTAGAGGAGAGATTGACTTAATGTCTGTTTGAACTACTGGCACACAGCTCGGACACCCATGCATACCCCACAAGACATGCCACCAGAGGTCTCTTCACATTCCCCAACTCCAGAACAGACTATGGGAGGTGCACAGTAGTATATAGAGCCATGACTACATGGAACTCTATTCAACATCAAGTAACTCATGCAAGCAGTAAAATTTGATTTAAAAAAAATGTTAAAATACACCTTATACACACAGCAGGGACTGTGAAGCAACAGAAACACAGACACATGCATACAAACACACAATAACATACGCAGTATACACACATGTACACATGGATTTTGTGTTGTAGATATGTGGTAGTAGAGTAGGGGCCTGAGGGCACACACTTAATGTGTTGTGAAATATGTTTTGAATGTATTGTAATGATATTACAATTGTATAACTGTCTTTATTTTGCTGGATTCCAGGAAGAGGAGCTGCTGCCTTGGCAGCAGCTAATGGGGATCCATAATAAATATAAATACAGTGTCGTATTCCATTGTTCAATCAGTTGGCCAAGTCTTTTCACATTTGAAGTCTGATTTTCAAGCACTGCAGAGGTCACTATTGGATCTAAAGTTGGTGGTAAATGCAAACAAAACAAAATGCTTAATTTTTTGTAGGTCCCATAACCCATATTTAAATGAATTTGTAATGATTAGTTTGAATGGTACACAAATTGAGTGTGTTCCTTCCTACAAACATCTTAGTATCTGGCTTGATGACAAACATGTCACTGAGCTGGTGAAAAAGTTTAAGTTTAAGGTTGGTTTCTTTTACAGAAACAAAGCATGTCTCACTTGTTATTAGAAAGGAAATTGTCCAGGACATTTTTATGTAATTTTTAGTTTATGGGGATATCAGAAAGTATTCAAACCCCTTGACCTTTTCCACATTTTGTTGTGTTACATCCTGAACTTAAAATTGACTAAATTGAAAAAAATATATGACTGGCCAACACACAATACCGCATAATGTGAAAGTGTTGTTCAACATTTTTACGAGTTAATAGAACATGAAAAGCTGAAATGTCTTGATTCAGTAAGTATTCAACCCCTTGTTATGGCATGCCTAAATAAATGCAGGAGTAAAACACTTGCTTAACAAGTTGCATAATAAGTTGCATGGACTCACTCTATGTACCCCACACATACAATTATCTATAATGTCCCTCTGTCAAGCAGTGAAATTTCAGATTCAACCACAAAGACCAGGGAGGTTTTCCAATGCTTCGCAAAGAAGGGCTCCCTATTGGTAGATGGGTAAAAAAGCAGACACTGGTGAAGTTATTATTAACACTTTTGGATGGTGTATCAATATACCCAGTCACTACAAAGATACAAGCATCCTTCCTTTACTCAGTTGCCGGAGAGGAAGGAAACCTCTCAGGGATTTCACCATGATGCCAATGGTGACTTTAAAACAGTTACAGAGTTTAATGGCTGTGATAGGAGAAAGCTGAGGATGGATCAACAACATTGTAGTTACTCCACAATACTAACCTAATTGACAGAGTGAAAAGAAGGAAGCCTGTACAGAATAAAACTATTACAAAACATGCATCCTCTTTCAAACAAGGCACTAAAGTAATACTGCAAAAGATGTGGCAAAGCAATTCACTTTTTGTCCTGAATACAAAGTGTTATGTTTGGGGAAAATCCAATACAACACATTACGTTACTGAGTACCAATCTCCATATTTTCAAGCATAGTGGTGGCTGCATCATGTTATGGGTATGCTTGTAATTTTTAAGGACTGGGGAGTTTTTCAGGATAAAAACATTTACGGAATAGAGCTAAGAACAGGCAAATCCTAGAGGAAAACCTGGTTTAGTCTGCTTTCCACCAGACAGTAGGAGATTAATTCACCTTTCAGCAGGACAATACCCTAAAACACATGGCCAAATCTGCACTGTAGTTGCTTACCAAGAATGCCAGTGAATGTTTCTGAGTGGCCAAGTTACAGTTTTTACATAATCTATGACAAGACCTGTAAATGGTTGTCTAGCAATGATCAACAACCAACACAGAGTTTGAAGAATTTTGCACTGCAATGCAGCTGGACTTTCCTGGTTAACACTACAATAATACCTGTGGTCAAGCCAGATTCACGCCAAGTTGACATCTACTTCAGACAAGTGGAAAACGAAAACACACCAGTCACTTCAACAAAAGTGAGAGTCAACCCGGAAATGACCCGGTGGTATCAAGTGATTGACATTATCATCAAAGGTAAAGCCTCTAGAGATCCTTCAGAACTGAAACCTTTTGGACAACTGAGTTGTCAGCACAGTCCGGTTGTCTGCTGTGAGGGAAGAAAGTTGTCATTCCGCCTTCGCTGAGAAAAGAAGTGTTGCAATAGCTACACTCAGGTCATTGTGGGAGGGTTTGTGTTAAGGAAATTGTACAAACCTACTTCTGGTGGCCTGGATTGGAGAAAACACGTTCCTCATGTCTGAAGGTTCACAACGTACGTCAACTTCCACCTCTTCATCCGTGAGATTGGCTGGAGGAGGTGTGGCAACGTATACAAGTCAACTTCACAGGTCTATTTGAAGACAGAATGTTTCTCGTGGTTGTGGATGCTCATAGCAAATGGCTTGAGGTTGCCATTATGAGGTCTATTACTGCAGAGAAGACTGCAGCTAGTGTCCCAAGAAATGGCCACGTTCCTACAGGTGAATGGCATACAAACACAGGTCTGCACCATATCATCCATCTACCAACGGGCTAGTGGAGAGGTTTGTACAGACCATGAAACATGCCTTAAAAGCATCTCGGAGTTAATAAGGGACACTGCACCAATGCTTGAACAGCTTCCTGCTATCCTACAGGAACACACCACACAAAACCACCAAGGCTTCGCCTGTATCCCTAATCATGAAGAGAGAGCTACACACAAGTTTAGACCTACTCAAACTGCAGAATGCAAAGGAGACGTCAACAGGAGAATCAAGTCAAATATTGTGAACTGAGAGCAAAGGACAGAGCTTTCAATCCTGGAGAAAAGATCTTAGCTAGGAAGTACCTCAAAGGACCAAAGTGGGTTGCTGCTACAGTCATTGCTCAGGCTGGTCCTGTCCTACACTGTCCACACGGCAGAGGACATCATCTGGAAAAGGTACATAAATCAGTTACTGTTGAGTAAAGTCACACTGAAAGAACCACCAGTCGTGAGTGGTCCAGAACTGTTACTAGGTCAAACACTGACCCAGCAGTCAACACCTAGGGCCTCAGTCACCTTCACCTTCTCAGGACACAGACTCAGCCGCACCCACACAAATGTGTTATGAGACTGTGACACAGGTAACTCACATGCTTACACCTGTGTCAACTCCAAAGTCTAGACATTGTTGTTGAGAGCTAGGTCGACCGTCGTTACCCTACGAGAGATAGACGGGCACCTAGACACTTGGACTTGTAGACAGACTCTGCCACAGAGCATCATGCGGGTTATGTGTGTTGAGATGAGCACGTTGTAGATAAATTGTTGAACTGATTCCTGTCTCCCGTCTCATCATTATTGAATTGTTATTAAGATGTCTTTATCAAACCCAAAAATTACCATGAACCATGCTCTTGAAACTTTGAGTACCGCATCTCTCATAGGCTTACTTGGTTCTGCCTAATACTTTATCAAGGACCTTCCAAAAGAGAACTAGAAAATGTACTTTATCGTTCCACAACCCTTAAACTTTTACTATTTAGAATAATATTTTAATATCAGTTTTCAGCTTTCATTTATCAGCCTATGAGTGAGTGTAAAATCATTGTTTATTAATGGGCATGTTTAATGAAAGAGCTCTCTGGTTAGGAAAGTTTCACTGCTAAGAAACAGATGTTTAAAGGATGCATGGCAGAGAAAGAGAATGGCTGATGCCTATACCTGGTCTGAATTTGTGATCCCATTGAGCAGACTGTCTGCTACTGAACTGAGTTGGTGAATGTCTTTGCCAGTGCGCTTGAGTTGACATGAAATGCATTTACTGTCAAGTGCTGTCAAATGCTGGAGGAATATCGTTCTCTGAACTGTTCACCATTTCCGGCATCTGAGACACAATCTCTTTGCACAAAATTTGTAAATCTCATCATGTAAAGTTGGAGAGATTTCACTAAGAGAAGTTAGGGTGTTTACTTTAACAACATAGAAGTATCACATAAGGCATCCAGAGCTTGCAGGGGCAAGCTAAGTAGGGCTCAAAATGACACATTTGTCGCAGGAAGTTCTTTGTTATTTCCTATTACAGACATTTTGATCTTGAAAATAACATTTCTATATAAACACTGTGGAGGTAAGATAGGGAAATACTGTACATCCCTATCTGCAGTAAAAGTAGTGAGCTCCCAGATGAACTATGATTCAGATCCTTATGTAAATGTATAATAATTAAAAAATAATTCGATTTTTTTTAGAATACTAAGATTGTAAATCAGGATCCCAGGCTTCTACATCAGCACAGCTTGCTGTTTGGGGTTTTAGGCTGGGTTTCTGTATAGTGCTTTGTGACATCGGCAGATGTCTGGCTTTATAAATACATTTGACTGATGATTGATTCATCTGAAGACTACAATATCCACCCTGCAGATGGGCTAATCTCTCATTTATGTTGAGGGAGAAAGAGAGGAGAACTCAAGCAGGAGGAAAGACAACAGAGGATTAATAATAAGATAAATAGAACAGGTAAGGGACAGGCGTGGGGAAAAGAAGAAGAAAGAAGGACAGGCAACATCATTTCCTTTGGGCTTTACTCATAGATAAATTGAACAGATGTTGACTTTAAATGTAGCAATATCACATATGAAAGTAAACATGCATCAAGGACAAGAAACACACAAGGACTGTTAATCCCTGTTCCTTGAAGGGCTTTTCACACTATTGAGCTGAACCGAGCCGAGCCAACAGTTTGGTTTGGTGTAAAAACAGTATAACTATCTATCCCTTATATATTCCCTAAGCAAGTCTGCAACCTAATTGTTTAACCCCTTAACACATTTTAGGGAAGACCCAGATGCAGACAGTGTAGAAGTAACAAAAGTGTATTACTAGAACAGGGGGTAGGCAAAAGGACAGGTCAAGGGCAGGCAGAGGTCAGTAATCCAAATCAGAGTCCAAAAGGAACAGAACGGCAGGCAGTCTCAGGGTCAGGGAAGACCGAGGTCAATAATCCAGTGTGGTGTGACAAGGTACAGAATGGCAGGCAGGCTCAGGGAAGGCAGAATGGTCAAAATCGGGAAAACTAGAAACAGACAGGAGCAAGGGGAAAATGCTGGTAGGCTTGACGAACAAAATGAACTGGAAACAGACAAACAGTGAACACAGGTATAAATACACTGGGGATAATGGGGAAGATGGGTGACACCTGGAGGAGTGTGGAGACAAGCACAAAGACAGGTGAAACAGATCAGGGTGTGACACCCCTAAACACTGTCTGTGCCCTCTCTCCATATTCCAACCACTCTGTCTAAATCGCTGTCCCCTAACCACTCTGAGTCTGCCCTAAACCAGTACCTGGGCTTGAAGAGACGATGAAGATGATGAGATCTCATCTGAATCACAGGATCCTTAAATTCAAAGTCCCATTAACCAGCTCTGCATACATTATAATGTCAAAATACTTTTGGTACTCACCAGTTGCAGAGCAACTATCGTCATTACTGCCGTTACGCATGGTATTACTTCCAAAAAAGGTCTAAATAAAAATGAGCTATTGTTTTTTACCATGTGCCCATGCTCCAAATCCACCTTCGGCACCTCCAATAAAATCACTCTATACTGTTAGGCACAGGTCAGCTGATCCAGCAGCAGTACAGTATCACAACATATCATTGATTTTATTTTTATTTAGAACTTTTTTGGAAGTACATACCGTGCGTAATGGCAGTAATGACGTTTGCAGAGCTGGTTAATGGGACTTTGAATGGAAGGATCCTGGGCGTCAGAGGAGATCTTATCATATTCATTGTCTCCTCAAGCCCAGGTACTGGTTAAATTAAATTCTGTCCTATGTGTCTGTACCCAGATCTCATATTCTGTGCTAGCAATATAAAGTACTATCTGAGAGCAGTGGAGGCTGCTCTCAGATAGTACTAATGGCTGGAATGGAGTCACTGGAATGGTATCAAACACATCAAACACGTGGTTTCCATGTGGTTGATGCCATTCCATTTACTCAGTTCCAGCCATTACTATGAGACGTCCTCTGCTCTACTGCTCTACGCAGCATGTAAAGTGTTGGTCCCATGTTTAATGAACTGAAATATCAGATCCTAGAAATTGTCCATACACAAAAAGCTTATTTCTCTCAAATGTTGTGCACAAATTTGTTTACATCCCTGTTAGTGAGCATTTCTCCATTGCCAAGATCAAGATAATCCATCCACCTGAAAGGTGAGGTATATCAAGAAGCTGATTAAACAGCATGATCATTACACAGGTGCACCTTGTGCTGAGGACAATAAAAGCCCCCCCCTAAAATGTGCAGTTTTGTAACACAACACAATGCTACATATGTCTCAAGTTTTCATGGAGCATGCAATTGAAATGCTTACTGCAGGAATGTCCACCAGAGCTGTTGCCAGAGAACTTAATGTTCATTTCTCTACCATAAGCCGCCTCCAACGTTGTTTTAGAGAATTTGGCAGTAAGTCCAACCGGCCTCACAAACCTATGTTGTCGTGTGGGCGAGAATTTTGCTGATGTCATTATTGTGAACTGAGTGCCCCATGGTGGCGGTGGGGTTATGGTATGGTCAGGCCCATTTTTGTGCCATTCATCCGCCGCCATGACTTTATGTTTTAGCATGATAATGCACGGCCACATGTTGCAAGGATCTGTACACAATTCCTGGAAGCTGAAAATGTCCCAGTTCTTCCATGGCCTGCATACTCACTAGACATGCCCACCCATTGAGCATGTTTGGGATGCTCTGGATCGACATGTACGACAGTGTATTCCAGTTCCCGCCAATATCCAGTAGCTTCGCAAAGCCATTGAAGAGGAGTAGGACAACATTCCACAGGCCACAATCAACAGCCTGATCAACTCTATGTGAAGATGTGTCACACTGTATGAGGCAAATGGTGGTCACACCAGATATTAACTGGTTACTCCACGCTCCTAACATTTTGCAAGGTATCTGTGACCAACAGATGCATATCTGTATTGTCAGTCATGTGAAATCTATAGATTTGGGCCTAATGGATTTCAATTGACAGATGTCCTTATCTGATCTGTAACTCAGTAAAATCTTTGAAATTGTTGCATGTTGCTTTTATATTTTTATTCAGTATATATAACTGATGTAACCTGATTTAGATTTAAAATTGCTCTACCAGTGGTTATCCAGGATATTGGGCTCCCGAGTGGCGCAGCGGTCTAAGGCTCTGCATCTCAGTGCTAGTGGCTGCTCCCTGGCTAACCTCTCTGTCCCGAAGCAAGCTGTAGTGGTCTGGGTGTAGCTGGTGCAGAGGAGTCAGGCACAGGACAGCAGAGATGAGTAACACAAGTAACTTTACTCAAATATTCCAATAACATGTCGTAATACCGAGCCCACAATAACGGACCGAACATACATAAAACAATCACGCACAATTCATCCACCGCAGGAACCTCGATCTGGCTCTGATGCCAAGGTGCCAGAACCGGCTGATACCCCAGTACGCACTGGAAGGGGGAGAGGTTAGTGGAGGAGTGGCGGAGCGAGTTTTGGGCCATCTCTGCCCAGGGGATGAACTCCCCCGGCCCAGTCCCTCGGCCGGTCCTGGCAATAAGACCGCAGAAACCTACCCACATCCTGGTTAACTCTCTCCACCTGCCTGTTACTCTCGGGGTGAAAACCCGAGGTAAGGCTGACCGAGACCCCCAGACATTCCATGAATGCCCTCCAGACCCTTGACGTGAACTGGGGACCTCGATCAGACACTATATCCTCAGGCACCCCGTAGTGCCGGAAGACGTGTGTAAACAGGTCCTCCGCAGTCTGTAGGGCCGTAGGGAGACTGGGCAAAGGAAGGAGATGGCAGGACTTAGAGAACCGATCCACAACGACCAGGATCATGGTGTTACCCTGTGAGGGAGGAAGATCCGTGAGGAAGTCCACCGATAGGTGCGACCATGGCCGTTGTGGAATGAGTAAGGGCTGTAACTTCCCTCTGGGCAGGTGCCTAGGGGCCTTGCACTGGGCGCACACCGAGCAGGAGGAAACATAAACCCTCACGTCCTTGGCCAAGGTGGACCACCAGTACTTCCCACTAAGACAGCGCACTGTCTGACCGATGCCAGGATGACCAGAGGAGGGTGACATGTGGGCCCAATAGATCAAACGGTTGCGGACAGCAGACGGAACGTACAGACACCCAGCTGGACACTGGAGGGGAGTGGGCTCTGTACGTAACGCCCACTCGATGTCCGCGTTCCAGCTCCCACACCACTGGTGCCACCAGGCTAGAGGCCGGAAGTATGGGAGTGTGATCTATGGACTGCTCCTCTGTGTCATACATCCGGGACAGTGCGTCTGCTTTAGCGTTCTGGGAACCTGGTCTGTAGGACGGGGTGAAACAAAACGGGTAAAGAACATGGCCCACCTTGCCTTGCGAGGGTTCAGTCTCCTCGCCGCCCGGATGTACTCCAGATTGCGGTGGTCAGTCCAGATGAGAAAAGGGTGTTTAGCCCCCTCAAGCCAATGTCTCCACGCCTTCAGAGCCTTGACAACAGCCAACAGCTCCTGGGCCCCAACATCCTAGTTTCGCTCCGCGGGCTGAGCTTCTTCGAAAAGAAAGCACAGGGGCAGAGCTTTGGTGGCGTACAAGAGCGCTGAGAGAGCACCGCTCCTATCCCAGCCTCGGACACGTCCACCTCCACTATGAACACCAAAGAGGGATCCGGATGAGCCAGCACGGGAGCCAAGGTAAACAGAGCCCTCAGGTGACCAAAAGCCTTGTCCGCCTCAACCAACCACTGCAGTCGCACCGGTCCCCCCTTCAGCAGTGAGGTAATGGGAGCCGCTACCTGACCAAAGCCCCGGATAAATCTCCAGTAGTAGTTGGCAAACCCTAGAAACCGCTGCACTTCCTTTACCGTGGTGGGATTCGGCCAATTACACATGGCTGAAATGCAGTCACTCTCCCTCTCCACACCTGAAGTGTAAATACGGTACCCTAGGCAAGAGACGGACTGTTGGAAGAACAGACATTTCTCAGCCTTGACGTACAGGTCATGCTCTAACAGTCGACCAAGGGACACATGCTCGGCTCATGTAGCGGAGTATATCAAAATGTCGTCGATATACACCACTGCACCCTGCCCGTGCAGGTCCCGGAAAATCTCATCTATAAAGGCCTGGAAGACTGATGGAGCATTCATCAACCCGTACGGCATGACGAGGTACTCATAGTGCCCTGAGGTGGTACTAAATGCCGTCTTCCACTCGTCCCCCTCCCGGATACGCACCAGGTTGTAAGCGCTCCTGAGAATCAATTTTGTGAAGAAGCGCGCCCCGTGAATTGACTCTATCGCACTGGCTATGAGAGGCAGCTGGTAGCTGTACCTCACAGTGATTTGATTGATACCTCGATAGTCAATGCACGGGCGCAGACCTCCATCCTTCTTCTTCACAAAAAAAGAAACTCGAGGAGGCAGGTGAAGTGGAGGGCCGAATGTACCCCTGCCCCAGGGATTCGGAGACATATGTTTCCATAGGTGCCGTCTCCTCCTGTGACAGGGGATACACGTGACTCCTGGGAAGTGCTGCATCTACCAGGAGATTTATCGCACAATCCCCCCGTCGATGGGGTGGTAATTGAGTCGCCCTCTTCTTACAGAAGGCGAGAGCCAAATCGGCATATTCAGAGGAGATGCGCACGGTGGAGACCTGGTATGGACTTTCCACCGTAGTAGCACCAACGGAAACCCCTAAACACCTCCCTGAGCACTTTTGTGACCACCCCTTGAGAGCCCTCTGTTGCCACGAAATAGTGGGGTCATGACAGGCCAAACAGGGTAGGCCCAGCACCACGGGAAACGCAGGAGAATCAATAAGGAAAAAACTAATTCTCTCCTTGTGACCCTCCTGCGTAACCATGCCCAGTGGAGCGGTGGTCTCCCTAATTAGCCCTGACCCTAATGGTAGACTATCTAGGGCGAGCACAGGAAAGGGCATATCCACAGGAACAATGGGGATCCCTGAACTATGGGCAAATGCTCTGTCAATAAAATTCCCAGGTGCGCCTGATTCTACGAGCGCCTTATGCTGGGAATGCGGGGAAAACTCAGGAAAATGTGTAAACAAAAACATGTGAGCAACAGGGGGCTCTGAGTGAGCCTGGTGCCGACTCACCTGGGGTGACACAAGAGTGCCCTGCCTGCTGCCTCGACTCCCAGAGGAACCTCCCCAGCACCGACCAGCAGTGTGTCCTCTGCGGCCACAGATGGTACAGGGAACGGCCCCTCCTCCGGTTGCCCTAAGCGCAGCACCTCCCAGCTCCATGGGCGTCGGAGCGGTGGTGCTGGGGGATGGAACTGACAGGCCCCGATCTGGATGTCCACGGGTAGCCAGCAGGTTATCCAGCCGGATGGACAGGTCCACCAGCTGGTCAAACGTGAGAGTGGTGTCCCTGCAGGCCAACTCCCGACGGACGTCCTCGCGCAGACTGCACCGGTAGTGATTGATCAGGGCCCTGTCGTTCCATCCAGCGCTGGGAGCCAGGGTCCGGAAGTCCAAGGCGAACTCCTGTGCGCTCCTCGTCCCCTGCCTCAGGTGGAACAGACGTTCACCCGCCGCTCTACCCTCAGGCGGGTGGTCGAAAACTGCCCAAAAGCGGCAGGTGAACTCCGCGTAATGGTCCAACACTGCTTCTTCTTCCCCCAATACAGCGTTGGCCCACTCCAGGGCTTTCCCTGAGAGACAGGAGACGAGGGCGGACATGCTCTCACATCCCGAAGGAGCCGGGTGGCCGGTCTCCAGGTAGAGTTCCAGCTGGAGTAGGAACCCCTGGCATCCGGCAGCCGTCCCATCATACTCCCTCGGGACCGCGAGCCGAATCCCACTGGGACCAGGTGAAGGAGGGGTGAACAGTGGTGCCTGTTGTAGTGGTGCCGGTGGAGGCACTGGAAGAACTCCTCCTGTCTCCCATCGGTACATCGTCTGCAGCACGCGATCCATGGTGGTGCCGAGACGTTGCAAAATGGTCGCATGCTGCTGGATGCGCTCCTTGACCGCCACAGGGGGTTGTCTGCTACTGCTGACTCCATTTTTTTTGGTACGTGATTCTGTAATGGTCTGGGTGTAGCTGGTGCAGAGGAGTCAGGCGCAGGACAGCAGTGATGAGTAACACAAGTAACTTTACTCAAATATTCCAACATGTCGTAATACCGAGCCCACAATAACGGACCGAACATACATAAAACAATCACGCACAAAAACCATGAGGAAAACAGAGGGTTAAATAATGAACATGTAATTGGGGAATTGAAACCAGGTGTGTAAAACAAAGACAAAACAAATGGAAAATGAAAAGTGGATCGGCGATGGCTAGAAGGCCGGTGACGTTGACCGCCGAACACCGCCCGAACAAGGACAGGGACCGACTTCGGCGGAAGTCGTGACACAAGCACCAGTGAGCCTGGAACTAGCCTCGTGCTAGGCCCAAAACTAAATGCATGCTCTTCAACCGATCGCTGCCCGCACCTGCCCACCTGCCTGCCTTTTTTTACAACATATCCTACAACACTCTACTCAGCAAATTGGATGCAGTCTATCACAGTGCATCCGTTTTGTCACCAAAACCAGGTATATTTCACTGGTCACCCCAAAGCCTATACGCCCTTTGGCCGCCTTTCCTTCCAGTTCTCTGCTGCCAATGACTGGAACGAATTGCAAAAATCAGTGAAGCTGGAGACTCATATCTCCCTCACTAACTTTAAACATCTGCTGTCAGAGCAGCTCACAGATCATTGCACCTTATAGCCCATCTGTAAAAAGCCCATCCAACTACCTCATCCCCATATTGTTATTTATTTTTTTACTCCTTTGCTTCCCAGTATCTCTACTTGCACATTCATTTCTGCACTTCTATCACTCCAGTGTTTAATTGCTAAATTGTAATTACTTCGCTACTACTGCCTATTTATTGCCTTACATCCCTAATCTTACCTCATTTGCACACATTGTATATAGATTTTTTCTATTGTGTTATTTTTTTTATTCCATGTGTAATGTTTGTTTATTCCATGTGTAACTCTGTGTTGTTGTTTGTGTCGCACTGCTTTGCTTTATCTTGGCCAGGTCGCAGTTGTAAATGAGAACTTGTTCTCAACTGGCCTACCTGGTTAAATAAAGGTGAAATAATATATATTTTTAATTGTAAATTAGAATGTGTTCTTACCTGACACGGCTAGTTAAATAAAGGTTAAATAATACTAAATAAATAAAAATTCAATGCGATCACGCTTTGATGACACATGACACAAGCAGATAGATTCAAGTTTGCTTTTTGTTGCTTCCCGCATCAGGATTCAAAGAAATGTCCAGACGAATACTGCAAGAAACATGATCCTAACACTATCCAATAATTAGTTTAATCATAAGCAAGTGGGCTTCTTTCCCTTTCCCTTTCAATGACTTCAAATTGGCCTCAATGCGTGTAGAAATGTCTCCGCCTCTCCCATTACACAAACAGGGTGTCATACACGATGAAAGGCTGTCTGCTCTCCATCTGTCTGCTCTCCATCCTCCGTCACATCATAACCAACCGCTCATTAGTGAGCGCCATTAAAATACATCATCCATCTGGGAGGTTCCTGCGTTCCCACACTGCCCTGGTCTCCTGGTGTGTCTATTCACAGTATGCCAAGAGGAAGGCTAACTCTCTCTTTAATGTGGAAGTGATGACTCAAAATTAAGTGCCATCACAGTATGGGGTGTCACAGTCATCCCTATATGAGATGGGCTGCAGTGGCGACTATGGTGTGGTGACAATACTGCTACTGCTGCTACTTCCTCCTCCACATCCTCTCTCAACAATAGAGATCAGAGATCAGATGACGTTAGTGGGGTGCTGTTTCCAGACAGAGAGGGAGGCAGATATGTTTGAAGGGGGATTACAGCTACAGTACTGTGACATCAGTGAAACATGGCTGCTTCCTCTTCCCTTTCTCTATTGCGAATAAACCTTGGCAGGAGAAACAGGAGTCTGACTAAGTGAAGGCTGCTGTGCCCCCAGGGTTGGGCTGCTTCCCCCAGGGGCATTAATGCTTTGACGTCATCCCAGCGGTGGCTAATGGTACCCTTTCTCCCCATAAGGGCTTATTGAGGCTACTGGTCCATAGACCGCCCACCCTCCTACTCTATTTGTGTTTAATGAAAAATAGGAAGCCTGGGCTGCAATTGGTCATTTTCTCCAATGTACAATGCTTTTCTTCATGCTAATCTTGCTATGAATGTCTCATATTGCCACCAATGACGTCTATTAAGCTCTAATATTGACATTGAGGCTTCTTGGAACCTGGTATGGGCTGTCCATTAGGTGTTAATACCCATCCTATAAGCCACTTTGCTCCTCCATAGCTTCCTGTCACCAAGGTCCTCGGCACAGTAGCTCCTCCGTTATGGCATTCATTAGGCCTGTACACTCACTCCATCCTAACAGGCGTATAGGGCAGCTTTGGAGACGTTCTAATTGGCATACTGATCTTGTCTGGACCAGATCCCATATTCTCAATTCAGAAGTTTTCATAATAACTGGTTGAAGTATTGAAGACAGCTAATGCTTGATCAGGGACAAAGGCAGTGTTTGAGAACTTAGCCTACTGGAAGACAGAGAGCGAGCTGCAGACAGAGGCTATTCCATGGGAGAACAATTTGATCTGAGTATCAGTACTAGAGAATTACATTTGGGATCAGAGGGTGGCCATTGAGCTAAGGGATTGACCTTTCTAAATTGGCATTAGCAGGCCTGGCGATACTCTCTGAAGACTCAGAAAACTGAGCTTTCCTCTTTGTGCAACTTGGTCCGAGTGGGACATAGTGGGGTACCTTCTCCATGGCTGTGCAGTTAATTGCCTGGGCTACAGTAATAGAGAAACCATTGTTCCACTTGAAAGGCGCTGTGGCCTTTGGGTAGGTGGGCTCAAATGTCAGCATGGGTGCTTTCAGCACCACAACTAACACTGGCGCTGTCATCAAAGGACATAATAAAAAGTCAGGGACGGAGGCCCCAAACATGAGCAGAATCAGACCCTCCTGGGATTTTGCACTCAATGAAAAGTCATTAAATAGATTTTCTCATTCTCTCCCCACGGCTTACAACCACTTCCTACAGAGCTCTTTCTCTCCGTCTAGCTCTCTCCCACGTGTTTCTACTCCACCACCTTCTTGGTGTCCTTCCATGCTGCTAGCACTGTCTGCCTGGTTTCTCGTGCCCAGTCAGCCCAGGCAGTGCCTCGCTCCAACTCCTTCTCTCATTACTTTGGTTTCACTCAATGATAGGAGTGAGAAGAGAGACATGGTACTCTGTCCCACACACCGGGGGCCCAATCCTTCTCTTTATTCACACCTAGGGCCAGCTCAATCAGCCACACACAGGGTGTGGGCACCTGCATTCCCAGGAATAGACTTTGAAGAAGGGCTAGATAGTTGTTTTAGTTATTCAAATCTTTAGTGCAGAATATTTAAATAATTGAAAAAATTATTTTCTGCACTAAGGATTTGATTAAGTATATTATACTTATTCACATTGGCTCTTTGCGGAGCTAAGGAAAAGGAAAAGGAGAGGAGTTAGAATGGGTTTACTTTTACAGAAACACATAGAGGACACAATTAATTAAATGTCAACACTGTGCTGGTATCTCTGTAATGCATTTGGGTGATGCTGTGTGTTTGACAGTGCAGGACCCATCGCAATGAAGATAATTAAGGAGAACACACTGGAGGAGCTTTAACTGTGTTTGTTCCTGTAGTAATTGGATTGGTGACAGAGTAAAGTTCATAGCAACATACCTGTACCTCTTTATTCACGATCTATGTGAACCATTGTCTCACAAATGGTCTCACACTCTCACAAGATGTAGCTAATTAATTAAGCATTTTGGTTGTGTCTATAGTATAATGTATGATGACAATGTTGTTGGCTAAATTGTCTTGCACTCAAAAAACAAATTCTACCAAGCTCTTTGCTGTCTGTCCTCATACGTTTAATGGCCAAGCAAACTTTTCTATAAGGTCCATTATACTTCTTAAGAACTCATGGAGTGGTTAATAACCTATTTCAAGCACTGATTTCCTCTATCACCCCCACTACCCCCCTACTCCCAAACATACCACCTCCAGTTTGATGAGCCACCATATGTCTGGTGCCAGCAGCATACCACCCTGCATCCCACTGCTGGCTTGCTTCTGAAGCTAAGCAGGGTTGGTCCTGGTCAGTCCCTGGATGGGAGACCAGATGCTGCTGGAAGTGGTGTTGGAGGGCCAGTAGGTCTAAAAAAAAATATCCCAATGCCCCAGGGCTGTGATTGGTGACACTGCCCTGTGTAGGGTGCTGTCTATTGGATGGGATGTTAAATGGGTGTCCTGACTCTCTGAGGTCATTAAAGATCCCATTGCACTTATTGTAAGAGTAGGGGTGTTAACCCTGGTGTCCTGGCTAAATTCACAACCTGGCCACCTAATCATCCCCAGTTTACAATTGTCTCATTCATCCCCCTCCTATCCCCTGAAACTATTCCCCAGGTTGTTGCTGTAAATGAGAATGTGTTCTGAGTCAACTTACCTGGTATAAAAAAATGTGTGGTCTTTCTCCTCGCCATCTTTCTTTTTCCATCCTCCCCATCTCGCACTCTTCCTCTCCCAGTTGCCTCTCCAGCAGAGCTCTGGGTCGATGTGTTCAGTGAGGTGTTGGCACCTTGTGGACTCTCCTCATTACAGACCTGCTCTGCTCACTCTCCTGCCAGGCCATGGAGACACTGACACCACACCTCCATCCTTCTCTAGTGCTTAGCAGTATCGATGTCCGTTGTCTCTCACCAACCTTATCCAACCAGATCTAAAGCTTCATTCAATCCGTATGGCTGTAAGTTCTGTTCTATAGTGCGATTTACATTTAAAGTTAATTTCCAATTGTGCCAACATATGCAGCGTTTACCATGAATGCATTTTCCGTGGATGTGGAAACATTGCCTTTAGATTTCAATCGTGCTATAACGCTGAAATGTTTAATCGAGACCCAAGTCTGGTTGGATGAGGGTGGTAATAGGCATCGGAAGCTTACATTTACAGACCTACACATGCTGAACTTCAGCCATATTGATTGAATAGAGCCCTTACAGCACTGTGACTACCTAAAGACACCATACTCTTGGAAAGGATCTTTGGACAGAATCTCTGGACATGTTCCAATCCTTGGAGAGAGGAAATAGTTAACGAATCGCTTGGGGATTTTTCAGTGGACAGAGCAGAGTCCATTTGTACACTTTTCAGCAGGTTTCTCTTTCACAGCAGGGTAACGCGTGTGTTGGCGATCCACTGCCACTCTAAACAGCATGGCCCTTTTCTACTTTCTCAGAGTCAGATGAACTCGTCGATACCATTTGTATGTCTCCACGTCCAATATGAAGGAAATTAGAGGTAGTTTTGTGAGCTAATGCTAACTACTGTAGCGTTGGCACAATGACTGGAAGTCTATAGTATCTGCTCATTGCGCAAATGCTAGTTAGCAACTTCCTTCAAACTGCACACAGAGACATAAACATGGTATCCACAAGTTCATCTGACTCTGGGGAAGTAGATAAAGGCCAGAATCCCGAAGTATGCCTTTAACTCTGGTTTGCGCATCTCTGCAGTGTTATAATAGGCACATATTTTGTGTCCTCTCATGCGTGTAACAGCGCCTAACTGTCTGTTTAGTTGTATGTGTGTGTGTGTCTGTGTGTGTGTGTGCTTGTTTGTGTGCTTGTATGTGTTTGTGTACGTGTACTGTATGAGTCAGTGGGCAAGGCTGCTC
Source organism: Salmo trutta (assembly GCF_901001165.1). Lineage (NCBI taxonomy): Eukaryota > Metazoa > Chordata > Actinopteri > Salmoniformes > Salmonidae > Salmo > Salmo trutta. The sequence continues at coordinate 35,088,508 of NC_042993.1, read as the reverse complement.
CTTTTTAGTACGATCTAGTCCAGTTTCCATTCCATCTCCTTTCACACCTTTGTGACACCTACCAAAATCCAGCGGTGTCAACACACATTACCACAGACACCCAGCTACCCCACAGAAGCCTCATCTGGGATGATGATTAATACCAATGAGGAGAGTTACGTCAGTTGGATAGTTAGTGAGCCAGAGAGTGTGGGGGAGTGTGGCAGAGAGAACTGTGTAAAAGCCATGTACCATTCCAATCTCTGATCAAATATGATTGGTCGTGAAGTCCTTGGATGATGAAGAAAAGACTGGCTAGTCTGCATTGTGTGTGTGTGTGTGTTAGAGAGAGGGGGGGGGTATCTCAGGTAAACATTTGCTGAGGATAATATGTGTTTAATCAAGTTACCCTAATCCTTTACTATCATAGGTAATGAATCATTGCCTCCAGGCCGCCAGGAGAGGGATGGGTTGGATACAGAGTCGTCCTCTCAGTATCTTCAAACTTGGATACTTGAAGAAGGACTTCAGATGCACTACTGGGCTTCTCAGTCAAAAAAGACTTTCAGCCCCACTATACCTCCAGCAAAATATAGGCTTCAATATTTATGTGTACTTAGATTGTAGGAAGAGTGTGTCCAGAGACAAACATGTTTAACAAGATACCCAGATGAGAGTTTATTCATAACACAGCATATTCATATGTGCTCATAAACATTGATGAAACAGTATTTGTAAGAATACAAATCTCCATGGTAAATGAATAATGTACACTTCTCGCATTCCATCGTTCTTCTTTCTCCCATTCTCTCTCTCTCTCTCTTTGTCTGTCAAACAGAAACACACACACCACCACTGTTCTTTTGTACTTCAGCTAGTTATGATTCACTGTTAGTGTCCTTGACGGTAAGCTACGTAAACCTCGCTCTGCGCAGGACAAGGTCTATGGCTCTGCCGTCATACAGAACCACCAGCGGATGACAACAATGACTAACAGCCCCTCGTCACCAAAACAGGAAGAGCCTGAATGTTAGGTTTGGACAGGGCCTTGTTGTGCATCCATTCTGAAGGTCACCCTCACTCCTCCTCATCCACTCTTCAAATGTGGTCTATGGAAAGAGCAGAAAGGAACTAGGCTTTCACTTCATTTGCTGTTTTGTCTGGTCCATGGCATTACTGATGATCTCTCCATTATTGGTCCTTCTTCATGATCTGCCTTCCATTACGCCCGTAGAGCCGGACATGACACAGTGCTCACATCTTACAGCTCTCCTGTCTCTGGCGGGAGTGAGCAGGCAACCAAAGCTACATATTGCCGTTGTGCCCTTGAGTAAGGCACTTAACCCCTAACCTGCCCTGTGCTGCTTTCATCCTCTCGGGTGAGTGTGTGGAAGTGTCCTTTTCTATTATGTCTTACCACTATTTCAATAATACTCTGCTTTGCTGTGTCAGTAAAACTGTTGTAATCACTTTCTCTGTGACTTAGGCTCCTTGAGTAATTAACTTTCATTACACTGTCCCCGTATTACTGAATCTTAGCAGTCTACTCTGCCTGTTAGAACAAAACTGTGTAGAAGGAGAAAACTCAGCCATATGGAAATCAAGAAACTAATCAAGTGCTAGACTGAGACAACTCACTGTTGCAAAACTAAATGTCACTATTTAAAGGAGCTAAACCTTTTGCCATTGCGATGTGGGAGACTGTGGGCTCTATTTTCGCCTGACGCTAGGAGGCGCAAGTATCAAACACACGTTAGTTTGCAATTTTGTCAGGTTAAACCTGCCAACCAGGCAATTTCCGGCCTTAACGCCAGGTTCGGCAATTTACCTGTCTAACATAAGCTCGCTTGCGCTGCCAGCCACCAATATATCATGAGTTAGGATATTATGAATATTATTATATGAAGTTTAGAGCATTATAAATCACAATCAGTAAAACAATGATCAAGCTATCTAACTACCAGATTTACATCAGTCATAAACATCAATGATCAGCTGATAGCCTACCCTCTTTTCCTGATCCCTCAAAACACACAACTTGCTTATTTATCAAAATCCAGCCATTTTGCGCCACCGCCAGCTACTGCGCCCATAATTCCGGTTGTGAAAATAGCTAAAATATTTCGGACACCCCCCCAACCTAGAACCTATAATGCTCCCGCCAACGCTAAGGTTTGTTAAAATAAAGCCCTGTGTGTAGTACTCATTAACAGGATAAATGATACATAAAAATATGAGACAATGCCTAAGAATTTAGAACTAATGGTAAAACAATTAAGGTATTACAAGATTTACTTGGATTTCAAGCATCTTCCAATGGAACTGACAAACAATCTTCTAATTAACCTAAGATGTCTGAAATGAAACAAAGATGGATACTGAGAGGGATATTTTCTTGCAAGCAAAAGGCAGTGACAATTAACCAAATACAATTGTTTAATGCCAGTTGATTCTACTGGAGCTAATTAAATGAAGAAAAAGCTAGACATGTTACAGGTGCTTGTTTCAGAATGGCAATATTTTCTTAATTATTCTGTTGTCAGAGCTCCCATCCTACAGTCATTGTTGTAAAGGGCAGACTGTAGCAGAACACAAATTAGAGTTCCATTTCTTATTGCTGGCTGCATTCTTCTTTGGGGACACGGTCAGTTTACTCCACACAAATAATGTCCCCACTCCGCTCCCTCTGTGTGACTCGGCTGTTTTGACAGGCCCGTCTGTAATATACTGAGTAATAACGACTTACAGCCCTAATCCTGCTAGTCCCCACTGTAACAACTGGCAACTGTTGGCTAATCAAAAAACAATGAAGTGTGTGAGAGCAACCAAAACAAATAGCATTGAGACGCTGGAATGTAATTGAAATGTCCTTTGAGATCTTCTCCAAATGGGTTCTTCTGCTGTAATGAGGAGATTACAGCGGAAGGGATTCCGATCTGTTCTCTCTCTGCTGTGTGAATCCCCCCGCATCAACATTATTTGACCGGTCCAAAACACCCTAACACAGGCGGGAGGCATGAAATTGGTTGTGGTTCCTTTTCTTTTGCATTGTCCCTAAACGTGTTTTCTTTCGCCCGACAAAATAAATCCAGTACAAGGTAGGGTCCAAAGCTGAAACAAGAGCATAAAGAAACATACACTTAGTAGCTGACCAAAAGGGAGAACGCTTCCCTCTATCTTTAGCCTGCCTTGTTTAACATAGAGTCACGGTGCATCAGATGAAGAAGTGTTCTCTGAGGTAGGAAACAGGTCCCTGTGTCTACACCCAATCCCCCCCCCCCCCAATCAAAACAGGGGGAAATAAAATGGTCTCTTGTAACAAACTGTGCGAGGAGGCAGATAACAGTGTAACGTTATCAAAAGAATGAGTTATTAGCAGTTGTGTATGTAAGAAACATCCAGAGGAAAGAGAAACTATAGCCTTGTGTTTAAAAGCACTCCTAGCTCTTGTTTGTCGGTAATGTTCCCCACCCACAGTCTGCAGATAAATAATTGTTTGCGGAGAGAGTGAGATTGGTCTTTATGAAATAAGAGAGAAGCAAACAGACAAGATTCTGTATTACACTTAAATAGGATTTCAATTTATTGCATGGAGGTCCAAAATGAATCAGGCTGCTTGCTGCATGATGCATAAAAACAGGCTTTAACAGGGAATGGAAGATTATCTGTTCACTCCTCTCACTCTTTATTCTCTCCATCCATAATGAGTGACTCAGTCATTTACTTTCACAGGTCCTGCAGAATCAATGATTTGACAAAGGACACACAGGAAATAGGGTGGATGGAAATGGCCGCTCTCTCACGTATTCAATAACAAACATGAAATACTAACATCCTCCAGACCAGCCATACTACAGCCATACCCATATACACTGAAAAAATATATAAACGCAACATGCAACAATTTCGAAGATTTTACTCAGTTACAGTTCATACAAGGAAATCAGTCAATTGATATAAATTCAAATCTATTGGTCTATGGATTTCACATGACTGGGAATACAGATATGCATCTGTTGGTCACAGATACCTTTTTTTAAAGGTAGGCATGTGGATGAGAAAACCAGTCAGTATCTGGTGTGACCACCGTTTGCCCCATGCAGCGCGACACATCTCCTTTGCATAGAGTTGATCAGGCTGTTGATTGTACCCTGTGGAATGTTGTCCCACTCCTCTTCAATGACTGTCCGAAGTTTCTGGATATTGGCGGGAACTGGAACACACTGTTGTACACGTGGAGCCAGAGCATCCCAGCATGCTCAATGGGTGACATGTCTGGTGTGTATGCAGGGTATGGAAGAACTGAGACATTTTCAGCTTCTAGGAATTGTTTACAGATTGTTGCGACATGGGCCCATGCTGAAACATGAGGTGATAGCGGCAGATGAATGGCACGACAATGGGCCTCAGAATCTCGTCACAGTATCTCTGTGCATTGAAATTGCCATCAATAAAATGCAATTGTATTCGTTGCCCGTAACGTATGCCTGCCCATACTATAACCCCACCACCCATCATGGGGCACTCTGTTCACAACGTTGACATCAGCAAACCGCAAGCCCACATGATGCCATCTGCCCGGTACAGTTGAAAACGGGCTTAATCTGTGAATAGCACACTTTCCAGCATGCCTGTGACCATCGAAGGTGAATATTTGCCCACTGAAGTCAATTACAACGCCAAACTGCAGTCAGGTCAAGACCCTGGTGAGGACAACGAGTGCGCAGATGAGCTTCTCTGGGAAGGTTTCTGATAGTTTGTGCAAACCCACAGTTTCATCGGCTGTCTGCACCCAAGTCAGACTGGTTAGTGGTCAAAAGCCCAGAGGTTGTGGTTGAACCTGACTTGGATGCCTTCATGAGTGCCCGTCAGAGAACAGTCGGCATCCCTCTGGAGACCATGGACATCCCCGTAAGTCCAGAACCACCTAAATTTGGCTCGGATGTGACCATGAGTCCATTCCAGTCGTCATCAAAGTTCAGAATGGATATTCCTATGAGCCCAGCTCCAGAGGTGAGGAATGGCATGGATATTCTTATGAGCCCAGACCAAGGTTCAAAGGTGAACATGGATGTGCCCATGAGTCCAGCAGGTCAAGGGGCAGCGGCTGTAGAGCTGGTCTCCGACCCCTGGGATGAGGAGCTGATTTCCTCCCTGCTCTCCAAGCTGTCCACGCCACTCACCTCACAGCCTAACTTCATCACCTGGCAGTGCAAAGTCCCCAGCATCGCACCCAAGATGACCATCAAGATGGGTAAAGGCTCCTTGCGGGTTGACTGTGTACTCGGACAGGGTGCCTTTGCCACAGTCTACCAGGCAACTGACCTCAACACCTCAGAGAAGATGATTTTAAAGGTGCAGAAACCAGCCAATCCGTGGGAGTTTTACATCAACTCTCAGCTGAATGCCCGGCTGCAGCCCAGCGTGCGCCACCTCTTTAATAACATCCACTCTGCACACCTCTTCCAGAACGGTAGCGTGCTATTGGGCGAGCTCTACAACTGTGGCACCCTATTGAATGCTGTAAACCTGTACAAGAACCTTAGTGACAAGGTGATTCCCCAGCCTCTGGTGATCTACTTCACTGTCTGCATCCTGCACATGGTGGAACAGCTGCACAATATCCACATCGTTCACGCTGACATCAAACCAGACAACTTCCTGCTGGGAGAGAGGTTCCTGGAGAACAAGTCTTTTGACCAAGATAATCTGGATCATGGCCTCTCCCTAATTGACCTGGGTCAGAGCATTGACATGACTCTGTTCCCAGAGGGCACGGCTTTCACTGCCAAGTGTACAGAGATGCAGAGTGGGAGACCATGGAACTACCAGACGGACTACTTTGGGATAGCTGGAACGGTGTACTGCATGATTTTTGGAACATACATGCAAGTGACACAGGAGGGTAGCGTGTGGAAGACAAATGCAGTATTTAGAAGAAATCCCCACAGTGATCTGTGGACAGAGTTCTTCCACACTCTGCTGAATGTACCTGACTGTAGCTCCCTGCCCTGCCTGCGCAGCCTGCGCAGTAGACTGAGCACTGTGCTCCAACAGAACTACAGCAACAAGCTGCCATCGCTGAAGACCCGCCTGGTTATCCAGGTGTTAGAGAGCAGGACGGCACGGAGATAGTGGGAGGTGGTAGAGCAGTTGGTAGAGCATGGTGTTTGCAACACCAGGGTTGTGGGTTCGATTCCCATGGGGGGCCAGCACAGGAAAAAAAAAATAATGTATGAAATTGTATGAAATGTATGCATTCACTACTGTAAGTCGCTCTGGATAAGAGTGTCTGCTAAATGACTAAAATGTAAATATGTAAATGTCTGGGTGACTGGTCTCAGACGATCCCGCAGGTGAAGAAGCCAGATGTGGAAGTCTTGGGCTGGCGTGGTTACATGTGGTCTGCGGTTGTGAGGATGGTTGGACTTACTGTCAAATTCTCTAAAACAACATTGGAGGTGGCTTATGGTAAAGAAATTAGCATTAAATTGTCTGGCTACAGCTCTGGTGGACATTCTTGCAGTCATCATGCCAATTGCACACTCTCTCAAAACTTGAGACATCTGTGGCATTGTGTTGTGTGACAAAACTGCACATTCTAGAGTGGCCTTTTATTGTCCCCAGCACAAGGTGCTTGATATGCCACACCTGTCAGGTGGATGGATTGTCTTGGCAAAGAAGAAATGCTCACTGAGAGGGATGTAAACAAATTTGTGCACAACATTTTAGAGAAATAAGCTTTTTGTGCGTATGGAACATTTCTGGGATCTTTTATTTCAGCTCATGAAACATGGGAGCAACACTTTACATGTTGCATTTACATTTTTCATCAGTATACAATTAGTCCCCTATGGTCTATCTGTGACTGAGATGTAAAAAAAAACAAGACGTTAAAATGCAAAATCCAATTAACTCAATGAAAACAATGTAACAATGAGGTGATGAGCGAGATTTGGTTCATTTCAAGCAACATAAAAATTATTTTCTAATAAATTGACACCCTCATTCTCCCTTGGAAGCCCAACGTGTAAATTTAACATTGTTCTTTATGGGAAAGGATATAAAGCAGTTATCTAAAATATATTGAAGCCATTCTAATACCACGATAATAAATATAACTGTTTTATGCTGATGAGTGAGATTGGTTAGAGTAATGACCAGAGTGATCACAAGTCTCTAGTAATGACCCTATAACCCTTCAGACCTTGTTCTCTGCGGATCTTCATTCTCCTGCATCAAGCTGTCAACATCAGCTCAATATACCACTCTTTTGAATGAACATAATGTATAGCATCAATCAATGCCTATGATTTATGGGGTGGATTGAAATGCATAGTGCATATGTTAGTGTCCACAAGCTTGACAAACTTAAATGGACAGTTTGTAAAGGTTTCAGTCACTGTATAGAGAGAAATCAACTATTCTTGTTTATCTGAATGGCCAGTAGGGTTGAAAAGTTTGCACACATCTCAGGAGGGATTTTGTCCCACTCCTCTTTGCAGATCTTCTCCAAGTCATTAAGGTTTTGAGGCTGACGTTTGGCAACTCGAACCTTCAGCTCCCTCCACAGATTTTCTATGGGATGAAGGTCTGGAGACTGGCTAGGCCACTCCAGGACCTTAATGTGCTTCTTCTTGAGCCACTCCTTTGTTGCCTTGGCCGTGTGTTTTGGGTCATTGTCATGCTGGAATACCCATCCACGACCCATTTTCAATGCCCTGGCTGAGGGAAGGAGGTTCTCACCCAAGATTTGACAGTACGTGGCCCCGTACATCGTCCCTTTGATGTGGTGAAGTTGTCCTGTCCCCTTAGCAGAAAAACACCCCCAAAGCATAATGTTTCCACCTCCATGTTTGACGGTGTGGATGGTGTTCTTGGGGTCATAGGCAGCATTCCTCCTTCTCCAAACATGGCGAGTTGAGTTGATGCCAAAGAGCTCCATTTTGGTCTCATCTGACCACAACACTGTCACCCAGTTGTCCTCTGAATCATTCAGATGTTCATTGGCAAACTTCAGACGGGCATGTATATGTGCTTTCTTGAGCAGGGGGACCTTGCGGGCGCTGCAGGATTTCAGTCCTTCACGGCGAAGTGTGTTACCAATTGTTTTCTTGGTGACTATGGTCCCAGCTGCCTTGAGATCATTGACAAGATCCTCCCGTGTAGTTCTGGGCTGATTCCTCACCATTCTCATGATCATTGCAACTCCACGAGGTGAGATCTTGCATGGAGCCCCAGGCCAAGGGAGATTGACAGTTCTTTGTGTTTCTTCCATTTGCGAATAATCGCACCAACTGGTGTCACCTTCTCACCAAGCTGCTTGGCGATGGCTGCTTGGCGATGGCCCATTCCAGCCTTGTGTAGGTCTACAATCTTGTCCCTGACATCCTTGGAGAGCTCTTTGGTCTTGGCCATGGTGGAGAGTTTGGAATCTGATTGATTGATTGCTTCTGTGGACAGGTGTCTTTTATACAGGTAACAAGCTGAGATTAGGAGCACTCCCTTTAACCTCTCTTGGGCAGGTGGGACGCAACAGCCAGTGAAAAATCAGAGTGCCAAATTCAAAACACAAAAATGTCATCATTCAAAGTTTTCAAACACATGGCTATTTTACACCATTTTAAAGATACATGTCTCCTTAATGTAACCACATTGTCCGATTTCAAAATGGCTTTACGGCGAAAACATAAAGTTAGATTATGTTAGGACAGTTCCAACACAAGAAAAACCACACAGCCATTTTCCTAGCAAGGACAGGCGTCACAAATACCAGAAATTCAGCTAACATTATGCACTAACCTTTGACGATCTTCATCAGATGACACTCCTAGGACATCATGTTACACAATACATGCATTTTTTTGTTCGATCAAGTTTATATTTATATCCAAAAACTGCATTTTAAATTGCCGCGTGATGTTCAGAAAATATTTTGCCTCCAATACTAACGGTGGATCAGCACAACAATTTACAAAAATACTCATCATAAACGTTGATAAAATATTAAACTGTTATTCAAAGAATTATAGATGAACATCTCCTTTATGCAACCGCTGTGACAGATTTAAAAAAAGCTTCACGGGGAAAGCACACTTTGCAATAATCTGAGTACTGCGCTCAGAAAACAACAGCAGGCAATACAGATACCCGCCATTTTGGAGTAAAATCTAAAATCATAAATAGCATTAGAAATATTCACTTACCTTTGATGATCTTCATCAGAAGGCACTTCCAGGAATCCCAGGTCCACAATAAATGTTGTTTTGTTTGATAAAGTCCATAATTTATGTCCAAATTGCTCCTTGTTGTTAGCGCGTTCAGTAAGCTACTCCAAGTGTAGGAAACGCGGCCAAAATGTCACGACGAAAAGTCAAAAAAAGTTATATTTACGTTCGTTCAAACATGTCAAACGTTGTATAGCATCAATCTTTAGGGCCTTTTTAACTTAGAACTTCAATAATATTCCAACCAGACGATTCCGATGTCTTGAAAAACGTTTTGGAACATAGCTACCTCCTCACGTGAACACGCGCCAATGAACTCTTGTGCTTTCCTGAGTCAACAACTTCCAACTTCCTTTGTTCGCTCTCTGTTCATCATAGACGCCTCAAACAACTTTCCAAAGACTGTTGACATTAGTGGAAGCCTTAGGAAGTGCAAAATGAACCCTAAGTCACTGTGTGTTTGATAGGCAATGACTTGAAAAGACTACAAGCACCAGATTTCCCACTTCCTGGTTACATTTGTATCAGGCTTTTGCCTGCCATATGAGTTCTGTTATACTCACAGACATCATTCAAACAGTTTTAGAAACTTCAGAGTGGTTTCTATCCAAATCTACTAATTATACGCATATTCTCGTTTCTGGGCAAGAGTAGTAACCAGTTTAAATCGGGTACGTTTTTTATCCGGCCGTGTAAATACTGCCCCCTAGCCCCAACAGGTTTTAAGAGTGTGCTCCTAATCTCAGCTCGTTTCCTGTATAGAAGACACCTGGGAGCAAGAAATCTTTCTGATTGAGAGGGGGTCAAATACTTATTTCCCTCATTAAAATGCAAATCAATTTATAACATTTTTGACATGCGTTTTTCTGGATTTTTTTGGTGTTATTCTGTCTCTCACTGTTCAAATAAACCTACCATTAAAATTATAGACTGATCATTTCTTTGTCAGTGGGCAAACGTACAAAATCAGCAGGGGATCAAATACTTTTTTCCCTCACTGTATGTGGCATTGCGTGTCCAGCGATTGTTGGACAGGGATCTGTTGTGACAACCAACAGAAGGCTAATTCTCCAGAGACACCTCAAACTGGCAGCCATGCAGCCAACACCTAGCTGTTTGAACCTCAGCATTTGTTTACTAAGCCACCACAGTCCTCCTCAAATTCAGCACAATCTGCAAACACAGATGCTGGCTTTGCCCAATGCAAGTAATGGAAAATCTCCCCAAAAGAATCTGTATTTCTTTGACCTTGAAAGGTATTAAACATAGCAACACTTCTTAGAAACCAATATACAGGTAGGCAAAGAAAGCTGAATGTACTGTGCATAATGTACTGTTATTTCATATACAATGCTATCGGTTCCTAACAGAACAGATGTTCACAATACCACCTAACTTATATAAACCATGGCCATCTACATCAAGACAAGGTAAGGTGGACATTAAAACCAATTGGAATGCAGACATTGTATCAGCATCCACCTCCTTTTCCTAGCATTGTATCTAGTCAGTGTAGTGCTTCATTTCTTATATCATCATCCTAAACTCGCAATTGCCTCAGATAGATGGCTATACTGTATGAAGGTAATTGTGACATACCAACATGAACATCATCACCACCCGACCCCTCCACCTCAAACAAAGCAGATAAACAAACCAAAAACATCCCTGTCTGTTGCTATGTGCATGATATGTTTAGGGGTGGTTAATTAATGCATCCCAAGGTTTCCATTGGGTAGATGAGTGATGACTGCAATCAGACTGGCTGTGGCGACTAATCATGACGGATTCTCCTCTGGGGTGTGCACAGCGAACATTACTCAGCTCACTGTTTAGACCAACCAGACAACGGTAAATTCCCTTTTCCTAAAAGTGTGACATATTACAGTTTTCAGATGACGAAAAAGGGAAAAAAGCCGCCCAAACTTGTGGCAGAAGGATAAAATGACAGCGGATTAGAGAAAAGCATATTTTTCTCCTGACGGCACTCTGCTCACACAGTTACAATTATTTCACTCATGCTACATTTTTCACAAGCTCTCTTTAGCTGCTTTCGAGCTACTTTCTTCTACCTGCAGTTTTAGCTTCCAAAAATAGTATTCTCTGACCTTTATTTTTTATTGACTCTGCCCTAGCTTAGCCTTTTGCTCTTCGCTTTCCTGCTTCATCCCCTTCAAAGATTAAATGGCACTTTTGCTGTCAAGGTTAAAAACACATTTATTTTTGGAGCTTTTCAGAAACCAATTTCTCCAGGGGCATTGTGTTTAATTTTCTAGCACAAAGCTTGTCCACAATACTTTTTTTTCTGAAATTCTAATGTTAATCCTCAGACAAAAATAAAAAGTGATTGAAGGGTATGCTCCAGGACAATAAAAATATATTTAGAAAAAACATATCCATTGATTTTAGGGGCCGCTCACGTATTGAAGGAACAAATCCAAGAAGTAGCATTTGGAGCTTCTGTTTATCATGCAGGCCTATTATCGGCTTTCGGCTTAACTGATGACTGTTGTCTTAAAGACAGGGGTCTTTAAAAAGGTCACATGGTGAAGAGTTCAAAAGATTGTTTTAATCACAAACAAATCAAATCAAAAATCAAATCAAAGTTTATTGGCCGCGTACATAGATTTGAAGATTTTATTGCAGGTGCAGTGAAATGCTTGTGTTTCTAGTTCCAATAGTGGAGTAATGCCTAACAATACACACATAATCCAAAAAGTAAAAAGAAAGATATTAAAAAATATCAGAACGAGCGATGTCTGAGTCCAGAATATACACAGAGTACAAAACATTAGAACACCTGCTCTTTTCATGACATAGACTGACCAGGTGAATCAAGGTGAAAGCTATGAACCCTTATTGATGTCACCTGTTAAATCCACTTCAATCTGTGTAGGGAGGAGACAGGTTAAAGAAGGATTTTTAAGCATTGAAGACATGGATTGTGTAAGTGTGCCATTCAGAGGGTGAATGGGCAAGACAAAAAATGTTAGTGCCTTTGAATGGATATGGTAGTAGGTGCCAGGCACACCGGTTTGAGTTGGTAAAGAACTGCTCAACAGTTTCCCGTGTGTATCAAGAATGGTCCACCACTCAAAGACATCCAGCCAACTTGACAATTGTGGGAAGCATTGGATTATTTGCATTTGTATTTGTTAGGGATACATACCCATTACTCTTTCTGGGGTCCAAACTTATTAAAGCACGTAAAACAGTACATCATTTAACATTAGACACCACTACATATCTACAATAAAACATTTATAATACCACCATACAACAATATTACAATGCACGTGTGTGTAGAGTGCATGTACTAGCGTGTGTATGCGTATTCATGTGTCTTTTCACAGTCCCCGCTGTTCCATAAGGTGTATTTTTTTAAATCTGTTTTTTAGATCTGATTCTACTGCTTGCAACAATTACCAGATGTGGAATAGAGTTCCATCTAGTCATGGCTCCATGTAGTACTGTGCGCCTCCTATGGTCTGTTCTGGTATTGGGGCTTGTGAAGAGACCTCTGGTGGCCTGTCTTGTGGGGTATGCATGGGTGTCCAAGCTGTGTGCTAGTAGTTTAAACAGACAGCTCGGTTCATTCAGCTTGTCAACACTTTTTACAAAAACAAGTAGTGATGAAGTCAATCTCTCCACTTTGAGCCATGAAAGATTGACATGCATATTATTAATGTTAGCTCTCCGTATACACTTAAGGGACAGACGTGCTGCCCTGTTCTGAGCCAATGAAAATGTTCCTAAGTCCCTCTTTGTGGCAGCTGACCACACAAATGAACAGTAGTCCAGGTGCGACAAATCTAGAGCCTGTAGGACCTGCCTTGTTGATAGTGTTGTTAAGAAGGCAGAGCAGTGCTTTATTATGGACAGACTTCTCCCCATTTTAGCTACTGTTGTGTCAACATGTTTTGACCATGACAGTTTACAATCCAGGGTTACTCCAAGCAGTTTAGTCACCTCAACTTGGAAAATTTCCACAGCCAATCTGTCACGACTTCTGCCGAAGTTGATGCCCCTCCTTGTTCAGGTGGTGCTCGGTGATCGACGTCACCGGTCTTCTAGCCATCACTGATCCATTTTTCATTTTCCATTGGTTTTGTCTTGTTTTCCTACACACCTGTTTCCAATCCCATTCATTACATGTTGTGTATTTAACCCTCTGTTTTCCCTCATGTCCTTGTCCGAGATTGTTTTGTTTGTTATTGATTTTCGTGTATTTTTGTATTGGTGAGCTACGGGTATTTTTACCCATGTTATTGTTTATGTACTTTGGTTTTGGAGTTCGTGTTTGTTTATTATTTATTAAACAACTCCAGTTATACCAAGTTGGTTTCTCCTGTGCCTGACTTCCTTGTCACCTACACACGCGACGATGACACAATCCAATTAAAATGTATTTGTCACATGCACTGAATACAACAGCCTTACCGAGAAATGCTAACTTACAAGCCTTTAACCAACAACGCAGTTCAAGAAAGAGTTAAGAAAATATTTACTAAATAAACTGTTAATGTAATGTAAATAGTCCGGGTGGCCATTTGATTAATTGTTCAGCAGTCTTATGGCTTGGGGGTAGAAGCTGTTAAGGAGCCTTTTGGTCCAAGACTTGGCGCTCCGGTACCGCTTCCCGTGTGGTAGCAGAGAGAACAGTCAATGACTTGGGTGACTGGAGCCTTTGAAAAAAAGTTGGGCCTTCTTCTGACACCGCCTAGTATATAAACTCAACAAAAAAAGAAACATCCCTTTTTCAGGATCCTGTCTTTCAAAGATAATTCGTAAAAATGCAAATAACTTCATAGATCTTCATTGTAAAAGGGTTTAAACACTGTTTCCCATGCTTGTTCAATGAACCATAAACAATTAATATACATGCACCTGTGGAACGGTCGTTAAGACACTAACAGCTTACAGATGGTAGGCAATTAAGGTCACAGTTATGAAAACTTAGGACACTAAAGAGGCCTTTTTACTGACTCTGAAAAACACCAAAAGAAAGATGCCCAGGGTCCCTTGAACGTGCCTTCGGCATGCTGCAAGGAGGCATGAGGACTGCAGATGTGGCCAGTTGCAATGTCCGTACTGTGAGACGCCTAAGACAGCGCTACAGGGAGACACGACGGAGAGCTGATCGCCATCGCAGTGGCAGACCACCTGTAACAACACCTGCACAGGATCGGTACATCCGAACATCACACCTGCGGGACAGGTACAGGATGGCAACAACAACTGCCCGAGTTACACCAGGAACGCACAATCCCTCCATCAGTGCTCAGACTGTCCGCAATAGGCGGAGAGAGGCTGGACTGAGAGCTTGTAGGCCTGTTGTAAGGCAGGTCCTCACTAGACATCACCGGCAACAATGTCGACTATGGACACAAACCCACCATCGCTGTACCGGGCAGGATTGGCAAAAAGTGCTCTTCACTGACGAGTCGCGGTTTTGTCTCACCAGGGGTGATGGTCGGATTCACATTTATCGTCAAAGGAATGAGCGTTACACCGAGGCCTGTACTCTGGAGCAGGATCGATTTGTTTACTGTAAAATAGCATTGTAACTGGTCAAACACCATTTTTTCCAAAAGTTTACTAAGGGTTGCAAACAGCCTGATTAGTCAGCTATTTGAGCCAGTAAAGGGGGCTTGACTAATCTTGGGTAGCAGAATATGAATGTAGAGTCAGAATATGAATGTCGTCTGTTAATAGCATGTTATTGATTTCATTAACCTTGTTTCTTAGGCTATATATTTGTTAAATGGGGGCTATTTTTAGCACTTTTTTGGTTGCTTGCTTGTTTTCATTGCTTTACTGGGAAGCTTAGCAGAAGTAGACATGCTCATGTTACTTATGTTTGAGCTGATAGTGCAGGGTGAGCTGCACACAGTGGACCTCTTACTAGGGCACACTGCATTAGTGCTAACATTATAATAACTCTGATCATAGGTTCATGATTACTGCATACAATAGCTGTAGGATCAACAGAGGCATTCAGGGCAGTTAGAGGGACATTAATTATGTTACTTACATTGTGTCTGCCAACGCCCCTGGGATAATGTAGATTTGCTGCAGCATTATGACAACTCAGTGACACAATGGTAGCGATTAAAACCTCTTACATCTAGATGTTCCGCTAGCGGAACACCTGCTCCAATATCCAATGATGGGCGTGGCGCGAAATACAAATTCCTCTAAAATCCGAAAACTTCAATTTTTCAAACATATGACTATTTTACAGCATTTTAAAGACAAGACTCTCGTTAATCTAACCACACTGTCCGATTTCAAAAAGGCTTTACAGCGAAAGCAAAACATTAGATTATGTCAGCAGAGTACCCAGCCAGAAATAATCAGACACCCAAGCTAGCATATAAAGCATATAATGTCACAAAAACCCAGAAGACAGCTAAATGCAGCACTAACCTTTGATGATCTTCATCAGATGACAACACTAGGACATTATGTTATACAATGCATGCATGATTTGTTCAATCAAGTTCATATTTATATCAAAAACCAGCTTTTTTACATTAGCATGTGACGTTCAGAACTAGCATACCCCCGCAAACGTCCGGTGAATTTACTAAATTACTCACGATAAACGTTCACAAAAAACATAACAATTATTTTAAGAATTATAGATACAGAACTCCTCTATGCACTCGATATGTCCGATTTTAAAATAGCTTTTCGGTGAAAGCACATTTTACAATATTCTCAGTAGATAGCCCGGCATCACAGGGCTAGCTATTTAGACACCCACCCAGTTTAGCCTTCACCAAAATCAGATTTACTATTAGAAAAGTTTGATTACCTTTGATGTTCTTCATCAGAATGCACTCCCAGGACTTCTACTTCAATAACAAATGTAGGTTTGGTCCAAAATAATCCATAGTTATGTTCCATCAGCGACGTTTTGTTCGTGCGTTCTAGACACTATCCCAATGGTAAATAAGGGTCGCGCGCATGGCGCATAACGTGACAAAAGATTTCTAAATATTTCATTACCGTACTTCGAAGCATGTCAACCGCTGTTTAAAATCAATTTTTATGCCATTTTTGTCGTAAAAAAGCGATAATATTCCGACCGGGAATCTGCAATTAGGTAAACAGCCGAAAGAAAATACATCACGGGGTCGACTCGGGCACGCGCCTAAGCCTTTTGTCTGCTGATAGACCACTTAGCAAAAGCGCTCGTGTGTTTCAGCCAGGGCTTTGAATTACGTCATTCAGCTTTTTCCCGGGCTCTGAGGGCCCATGGAAGCCGTAGGAAGTGTCACGTAACAGCAGAGATCCTTTGTAATGGAAAGAGAGAATCAACAAGGGGAAGAAATGGTCAGACAGGGTACTTCCTGAACAGAATCTTCTCATGTTTTGGCCTGCCAAATGAGTTCTGTTATACTCACAGACACCATTCAAACAGTTTTAGAAACTTTGTAGTGTTTTTTATCCAAAGCTAATAATTATATGCATATTCTAGTTTCTGGGCAGGGGTAATAATCAGATTAAATTGGGTACTGCCCCCTATCCATAACAGGTTAACTGAGCTGGTCTTGGGTCATTGTTAAGTCAATGTCTAAATGCAGCCTTGAAATGCGTGGACAGATTCCAGGAGCTACATTGAAAGTCTTGGCGGTCCACATTGTCCCGGAATAAAGCAAAATGAACACAACTGCAGCATTGAAAACTTTTGTTAGCATCCTCCATTTGAGGCTCTAGGCTAGCTAAGTCAACCGGGCCTCCGTGTCTCTCCTCTTGACAGCGAACTCCCAACATGTCCGAGAGAGAACCACATGGCTATCAAAAACATCAGTCCAAGGTAAGCCTACACCAATCACACAATTAATTAGATTTTTTTGTGAAATTCACGATATGAAAAATGAATGGAGGTGTTCAGTATTATAACTCAAGCTAGGAAAACACGTTAGGTCCACAACAAACTCAGTGACTAACTGGATGTGACACTGGCGTGGGCCAGCATCCCTACGGAACGCTTTTGAAAACTTGTAGAGTCCATGCCACGACGAGTTGAGGCTGTTCTGAGGGTAAAAGGGGTTGCAACTCAATATTTTTGTATATTTATTTAACCATTATTTTAATAGGGAAGACATACTGAGACCTAGGTCTCTTTTACAAATGCACCCTGTTTAATACAACATAAATATACACACTACACACAAAATATATATATACACAATAAAATTGTCACGTCCTGACCAGCAGATGGATCTGTTGTAGTAGTTTTGGGGTCAGGACGTGGCAGTCTTGTGTGTGTGAATGTTCTGTGTTGGTCTTGTGACTCCTGATCAGGAACAGCTGGGGATCATTGTTCCTGATTGGGAGTCATATATGTAGGAGTATGTTTGTCACTTGGTTTTGTGGGTAGTTGTTTTTGCACTGCGTTTGTGAGCCTGCAAAACTGTTCGTGTTGTGAGTACTGTCTATTATTTTGTTTTTCCTGTGGATGCCCTTTTGTTTTACCATTAAAAGCATGAGTATCCACAAACCTGCTGCGCCTTGGTCCCATATGACATTTTCTGTGAGGAGTACGACATTTTCTGTGACAGAACTACCCACCAAACTTGGACCAAGCAGCAGAGGAACGAGGAGGAAGGATGGACATGGACAGAAATAAGGTTGAGCGTTTCCAGGGCTATGGAGGAGTTTAGGAAACTCGAGAGGCAGCCCCAATAATATTTTGGGGGGGGGCACAAGGGCAGTTTTACGGTGCAAGAATGGAGCCCCAGGCCAGCTCCCCGCACTAGCCTGAAGGTGCGTGTCTCCAGGCTGGCACGTCCAGTACCTGCCCCACGCACAAGGCTTCTAGTGCGTCAGCCCAGCCTCGCCAGTCAACAGTCACCAGAGCTGCCCACCAGTCAACAGTCACCAGAGCTGCCCGCCAGTCGAAGGTCACCAGAGCTGCCCGCCAGTCGAAGGTCACCAGAGCTGCCCGCCAGTCGAAGGTCACCAGAGCTGCCCGCCAGTCGAAGGTCACCAGAGCTGCCCGCCAGTCGAAGGTCAACAAAGCTGCCCGCCAGTCGAAAGTCACCAGAGCTGCCCGCCAGTCGAAAGTCACCAGAGCCGTCTGCAAGTCGAAAGTCACCAGGGCCACCCGCCAGTCGAAAGTCACCAGAGCCGCCCGCCAGTCAGGAGCCCCCAGAGCCGCCCGCCAGTCAGGAGCCGCCAGAGCCGCCCGCTAGTCAGGAGATGCCAGAGTGGCCCGTCTGCCCGGAGATGCCAGAGTGGCCCGACTGCCCGGAGATGCCAGAGTGGCCCGACTGCCCGGAGATGCCAGAGTGGCCCGACTGCACGGAGCTGCCAGAGTGGCCCGACTGCCCGGAGCTGCCAGAGTGGCCCGACTGCCCGGAGCTGCCAGAGTGGCCCGACTGCCCGGAGCTGCCAGAGTGGCCCGACTGCCCGGAGCTGCCAGAGTGGCCCGACTGCCCGGAGCTGCCAGAGTGGCCAGACTGCCCGGAGCTGCCAGAGCGGCCAGACTGCCCGGAGCTGCCAGAGCGGCCAGACTGCCCGGAGCTGCCAGAGCGGCCAGACTGCCCGGAGCTGCCAGAGCGGCCAGACTGCCCCGAGCTGCCAGACTGCCCCGAGCTGCCAGACTGTCCGGAGCTGCCAGACTGCCCGGAGCTGCCAGACTGCCCAGAGCTGCCAGACTGCCCGGAGCTGCCAGACTGCCCGGAGCTGCCAGACTGCCCGGAGCTGCCAGAGTGGCCAGACTGCCCGGAGCTGCCAGAGTGGCCAGACTGCCCGGCCCAGCCAGAGTGGCCCTCCTGTCCTCCGGCCCAGCCCGAGTTGCCCTCCTGTCCTCCGGCCCAGCCCGAGGGGCCCTCCTGTCCTCCGGCCCAGCCCGAGGGGCCCTCCTGTCCTCCGGCCCAGCCCGAGGGGCCCTCCTGTCCTCCGGCCCAGCCCGAGGGGCCCTCCTATCCTCAGATCCAGCCCAAGGGGCCCTCCTGTCCTCCGGCCCAGCCCGAGGGGCCCTCCTGTCCTCCGGTCCAGCCCGAGTGGCCCGTCTGCCTGGCGCAGCTATCGGCGCCACCGAAGTGGGCGACGCCGAGGGTGGAGCAAGGTCCACGTCCTGCACCTGAGCCACCTCCAGGATAGGTGGGTTGGGGAGGGAGGGTGTAGCACAGTGCCGTCGTTGATGGCAGCCACCCTCCCTTCCCTCCCTTATTGTTTAGGGGTTATTGTTTATGGGTTTTGTTGGGGGTTTTGTTTGTTGGCGTTTTCTGTTGTTAGGTGCATTCCGGGGTCTGCACCTTGGGGGGGGGGGGGGGTACTGTCACGTCCTGACCAGCAGATGGAGCTGTTGTAGTAGTTTTGGGGTCAGGACGTGGCAGTCTTGTGTGTGTGAATGTTCTGTGTTGGTCTTGTGACTCCTGATCAGGAACAGCTGGGGATCGTTGTTCCTGATTGGGAGTCATATATGTAGGAGTATGTTTGTCACTTGGTTTTGTGGGTAGTTATTTTTGCACTGCGTTTGTGAGCCTGCAAAACTGTTCGTGTCATGAGTACTGTCTATTATTTAGTTTTTCCTGTGGATGCCCTTTTGTTTTACCATTAAAAGCATGAGTATCCACAAACCTGCTGCGTCTTGGTCCTATTCTCTCCCATATTACATTTTCTGTGAGGAGTACGACATTTTCTGTGACAAAAATACAAAAACACAGCCATGGGAAGCACAAAATATCACAAATCACCCAGAAAAACAGTTACATTCCACCACAGATAAGTCCCCAATAAATACTTTAAATTGCAACAACGGCACCACAACATCAAGATTAAATGTATTTAGAATTTTGATCCAGCAATACAATGCATTAAACTAAAAGAAAATCTAAACAAAAAGGGAGTAATATACAGTCATGGCCAAAAGTTTTGAGAATGACACAAATATACATTTTCACAAAGTCTGCTGCCTCAGTTTGTATGATGGCAATTCGCATATACTCCAGAATGTTATGGAGAGTAATCAGATGAATTGCAATTAATTGCAAAGTCCCTCTTTGCCATGCAAATGAACTGAATTCCCCAAAAAACATTTCCACTGCATTTCAGCCTTGCCACAAAAGGACCAGCTGACATCATGTCAGTGATTCTCTCGTTAACACAGGTGTGAATGTTGACGAGGACAAGGCTGGAGATCACTCTGTCATGCTGATTGAGTTCGAATAACAGACTGGAAGCTTCAAAAGGAGGGTGGTGCTTGGAATCATTGTTCTTCCTCTGTCAAGCATGGTTACCTGCAAGGAAACACGTGCCGTCATCATTGCTATGCACAAAAAGGGCAAGGATATTGCTGCCAGTAAGATTGCACCTAAATCAACCATTTATCAGATCATCAAGAACTTCAAGGAGAGTGGTTCAATTGTTGTGAAGAAGGCTTCAGGGCGCCCAAGAAAGTCCAGCAAGCGCCAGGACTATCTCCTTAAGTTGATTCAGCTGCGGGATCGGGGCACCACCAGTACAGAGCTTGCTCAGGAATGGCAGCAGGCAGGTGTGAGTGCATCTGTATGCACAGTGAGGCTAAGGGTTTTGGAGGATGGCCTGGTGTCAAGAAGGGCTGCAAAGAAGCCACTTCTCTCCAGGAAAAACATCAGGGACAGACTGATATTCTGCAAAAGGTACAGGGATTGGACTGCTGAGGACTGGGGTAAAGGCATTTTCTCTGATGAAGCCCCTTTCCGATTGTTTGGGGCATCCGGAAAAAGCTTATCCGGAGAAGACAAGGTGAGCGCTACCATCAGTCCTGTGTCATGCCAACAGTAAGGCATCCTGAGACCATTCATGTGTGGGGTTGCTTCTCAGCCAAGGGAGTGGGCTCACTCACAATTTTGCCTAAGAACACAGCCATGAATAAAGAATGGTACCAACACATCCTCAGAGAGCAACTTCTCCCAACCATCCAGGGACAGTTTGGTGATGAACAATGCCTTTCCCAGCATGATGGAGCACCTTGCCATAAGGCAAAAGTGATAACTAAGTTGCTCGGGGAACAAAACATCAGTGTTTTGGGTCCATGGCCAGGAAACTCCCCAGACCTTAATCCCATTAAGAACTTGTGGTCAATCCTCAAGAGGTGGGTGGACAAACAAAAACCCACAAATTCTGACAAACTCCAAGCCTTGATTATGCAAGAATAGGCTGCCATCAGTCAGGATGTGGCCCAAAAGTTAATTGACAGCATGCCAGGGTGGAGTGCAGAGGTCTTGAAAAAGAAGGGTCAACACTGCAAATATTGACTCTTTGCATCAACTTCATGTAATTGTCAATAAAAACGTTTGACACTTATGAAATGCTTGTAATTATACTTCAGTATTCCATAGTAACATCTGACAAAAATTTCTAAAGACACTGAAGCAGCAGACTTTGTGGAAATTAATATTTGTGCCATTCTCAAAACCTTTGACCACGACTGTATTGTTTAGTGTTGTGTAGTGGCTTTGCTGGCATGCATCCCACTTTATTAAATTTTTGCCCCACCAAGACTTACAGGCTAGAAATCACCACTGCTCCAGCCCAAAATCCTTGTGAATAGGCTTAGAAGTTATTTCAAAGAGATAGCCCACTGAAATAAAATGGTGATTGAATGCATCAATGATGCAATTTTTTCCGTAATGAGGCCAGTGTCTGAATTACTTTGTTGTGGCAGTGAGGAGGAAGTAGAAACCGTCAGGGATTTTACAGTTTTCCAGAACTTAGCCGGGTTCCCATTACAATCCGAAAGAGTGGTTACATAATAATCAGATTTAGCCTTTCTGATTTGTCTTACACAATGATTCCTCAGTTGCTTAAAAGCTTGCCAGTCCGGGCCTAAGTCTGTGTTTCTGGCCTTGATCCAAGCATCATCTACCTGAAAGCTAAATCATGTTCAGGGATAGCTGAAATACAACCAAGGTCACTAAAATAAAGATCATGTAAAAAAGCCTACGTTTTTATAGTTCCTCTTTGTAATTATATTATTCTCAGATCTCTGACACAAACAACTGGGCAATGGTCACTAATGTCTTGGGCGAAGACACCACTAGAAACTAAGATCGTTAATTTAAGATCAATCAGAGTTGACTTTGAAGGATGTTTAGGCTTGGGCCCTGTAGGTTTAGTCACCAACTAGCTTAGGTTTAGAACATTACACATATCTTTTAGATTGTCTGAAGCTTGCATTTCTCAATCATAATTTACTTCACCTAGGATAATAAGTTCTGATATAATAAAAGTAGACAACAAATTAGTTAACTCCTCAAGTGCACAAAGGTTAGCCGAGGGAGGAACCCTATAACAGTTATGGATACATTTTTCCCCAGACAAAGGCTTAAAGATTGCAGCAAAACATTTTGGCCAAGGGAAATGGATTTCAGTAAAGATACTTTTTTATAAGAATGGCCACTCCACCACCTCTACCCTGTCTGTTAGCTCTGAACACATTATAACTTTCAATATTAATATCGGAGTCCCGAACGTCGCCAGGGATCCAACTTTCAGTCAATACCAGAATGTCCGGATTCATCTACATAGCCCAGATCTTGATGTAATCCAGTTTAGGAAGTAAGTTCCTAATGTTCAGATGCATCAACCCAAGTCTTTTACAATTTGTGAAGTCACATGGAGTCTCCAACTCAAAAAGTTACGTTCAAAAAGCGGTTGCAGGCCCTGTCTGATGGTTGATATTGATATACGTACAGTTGAAATCGGAAGTTTACATAGACCTTAGTCGAAAATACATTTAAACTCAGTTTATCAAAATTCCTGACATTTAATCCTAGAAAAAATTCCGTCTTAGGTCAGTTAGGATCACTTTATTTTAAGAATGTGAATTGTCAGAATAATAGTAGAGAGAATGATTTATTTCAGCTTTTATTTCTTTCATTACATTCACAGTGGGTCAGAAGTTAACATACACTCAATTAGTTTTGGTAGCATTGCAATTAAATTGTTTAATTTGGGTAAAATGTTTCAGGTAGCCTTCCACAAGCTTCCCACAATAAGTTGGGTGAATTTTGGCCCATTCCTCCTGACAGAGCTGGTGTAACTGAGTCAGATTTGTAGGCCTCCTTGCTCGCACACGCTTCTTCAGTTCTGCCCACAAATGTTCTATAGGCTTGAGGTCAGGGCTTTGTGATGGCCACTCCAATACCTTCAATTTGTTGTCCTTAAGCCATTTTGCCACAACTCTGGAAGCATGCTTGGGGTCATTGTCCATTTGGAAGACCCATTTGCGACCAAGCTTTTACCTCCTGACTGTTGCCTTGAGATGTTGCTTCAATATAGCCACATAATTTTCCTACCTCATGAAGTCATCTATTTTGTAAAGTGCACCAGTCCCTCCTGCAGCAAAGCACCCCCACATCCATCATGATGCTGCCACTCCCATGCTTCACGGTTGGGATGATGTTCTTCGGCTTGCAAGCCTCCCCTTTTTTCCTCCAAACATAATGATGGTCATTACGGCCAAACAGTTCTATTTTTGTTTGGCTTTTTTTATGATGGTTTTGGAGCAGTGGCTTCTTCCTTGCTGAGCGGCCTTTCAGGTTATGTTGATATAGGACTCGCTTTACTGTGGCTATAGATACTTTTGTACCTGTTTCCTCTAGCTTCTTCACAAGGTCCTTTGCTCTTGTTCTGGGATTGATTTGTACTTTTCGCACCAAAGTACGTTCATCTCTAGGAGACAGAATGCTGCGTGGTCACATGGTGTTTATACTTGCGTACTATTGTTTGTACAGATGAACGTGTATCTTCAGGCGTTTGTAAATTGCTCCCAAGGATGAACCAGATTTGTGGAGGTCCACAATTTTTTCTTTTGATTTTCCCATGATGTCAAGCAAAGAGGCACTGAGTTTGAAGGTAGGCCTTGAAATACATCCACAGGTACACCTCCAATTGACTCAGATGATGTCAATTAGCCTATCAGAAGCTTCTAAAGGCATTTTCTGGAATTTTCCAAGCTGTTTAAAGGCACAGTCAACACAGTGTACGTAAACTTCTGACCCACTGGAATTGTGATACAGTGAATTATAAGTGAAATAATCTGTCTGTAAACAATTTTTGGAAAAATTACTTGTGTCATGCACAACGTAGATGTTCTAACCGACTTGCCAAACCCATAATTTCTGACTCCAACCTAAGTCTACGTAAAATCCCGACTTCAACTGTAGATGGCATGGCAATAAAATTGCATAAAACTGAACCATTTGGTCTATCCCTATTAGTAAGAGGAA
The DNA here is from genome assembly GCF_901001165.1 of Salmo trutta. Classification (NCBI taxonomy): domain Eukaryota; kingdom Metazoa; phylum Chordata; class Actinopteri; order Salmoniformes; family Salmonidae; genus Salmo; species Salmo trutta. Next base: position 35,064,069 of record NC_042993.1, on the reverse strand, counting down.
GGAGTATGAATTGGAATTACTTTTCCAAGGTTAGAACCATAGGCCCTGATGTCACAGCCAATGCCAATGTGGGGATCTGAGTATCCAATAATGGAATGTTATCAACTGACTTACATGGGCTATGGTTGCTATCATGCATCAGCTCAGCCCTTCACGTAATTTTAAAACCGAGGGGATATTCAAGTTTATGGAATTCACATTTGAAATATAAGCACAGGCAGAGATACAGCCCGGCAGGATTTCTTCAGCCTCCTGAGGATGAAGAGGTGCTGTTGCGCCTTCTTCACCACACTGTCTATGTGAAGGGACCATTTCAGGTCGACACACCTGACTCCTATCTAGAGTCTTTGATGAGATATATGGTTAGAATTTAAATCTCGTAAACTAAGCAGTGCTACAGATTCTCAGTAGGTGTGTTATGTGGGAGTCTCCAGAAAGGTTATCTTACATAAGCAAGAACTGTCACGGCTGTCGTAGGAAGAAGCGGACCAAAGTGCAGCGTGTTCGTCGTTCCACATTTTATTTACAGTGTGAAACTAATGCGATACATACAACATAAACTGAAAGAACAAAAACAACAAACCATGACGCAGAGGTAAAACATACACAACTCAAAAACAATCTCCCACAAACCCAGGTGGAAAAAAACCCTACTTAAGTATGATCTCCAATTAGAGACAACGAGGACCAGCTGCCTCTAATTGGAGATCATCCCAAACAAACCTAACATAAAAATACAAAAATACATTAATGAAATTCCCTCACAGGGCCATAGCGGTAATGCAATTAATGAAGGCTGGGGGTAGCAGAGGTTAAATCATATATTTAAGGGTGGTATGATAACATACTGTATAACAGCCAGATGTATAGCTGCAAAGTTAATCAATTGAAACTAAACCCCTCTCGAGGAATCGAGGAAGCAAGGATTTGACGGCTAGTAACGTTTTCAGACACAGCCCATGTCTCGAGCCCCCTAGCGCCATTGGCGTATAATGCACGTTAAGAGGAATTGAGGAAGCAAGGATTTGATGGCTAGTAACGTTTTCAGACACAGCCCATGTCTCAATTTCCCCCTACCACCAGTGGTGTGTATTCATGGATGCCAAGGGAAGCCAGCCTTCCCCCCAAAACAAGAAAAAAAAACATACAAAATTATTGATCTTTCATCTGTGTTTCCTAAATGCTGAAGGTATCTCAGCATTCGAGCGAACAAAACAGCGCTCCTCTGTCGCAGTATGTGTAGCTTATCTATCAGATGCTGTCTGATCAAAAAGCGTCTGATATTGTTGCTGCCCGTAACATTGAATGCAAGGGAAGCCAGCAAGCATTTGGCCTAACTTGATTAAAAATAATAATAATAATAATAATAATAATAATTGCAACTCAGCATTGAGCTAAACAGAGTAACCTCAGCTGTGAATTGTCCTGGCGCACCAAATAAAAGTGTCAAGGGAAGCCAGTTTGGATTTGGCTTCAGACCAATCATCAGAGTACACAGCTGAACACTGTATGCTGGAAACACTCAGTTTGTTATTTTAACTAAAACATAACCTGTAATGAACACAATGGGAGACAGAGAGCTGGTTTCAAGCGCAGGTCGCAGTAGGAGGCAGGTAGCTGGGTCCAGGGGCAGGCAGAAGGTCATACACATGTGGTCCAAAAAGGCAACAGTACAGGCAAGGAAAAGGCTAGTAACGTAGGTAAAGGCTTGAGCTTATCGGTAGGTAGTTGGCAAGGGCTCTTTGCCCATGCACAGACGGGACAGGAATCCAGACGCAGATGGTTAGAGTCCAAGATGTTTATTAACAATCCTAAAGGGAAGAAGATGGGAGTCCAGGAAAACAGGCAAAGGTCAAAACCCGGAGGACTAGTAAAGAGAATTGAACAGCAGGAGCACAGGAAAAACACGCTGGTTGACTTGAACATACAAGATGAACTGGCACAGAGAGACAGGAAACACGGTGAAGTTGAATCGAGTGAAGAAGAGTGCCCAGCAAGCATGTCTGGGTTTGAGCCTCTTAGTGCTTCTTAACCTCTCTAGGGTCGGCGGGACGAAATCGTCCCACCTACGTAACAGCCAGTGGAATCCTGTGGCGCGTTATTCAAATACCTTAGAAATGCTATTACTTCAATTTCTCAAACATATGACTATTTTACACCATTTTAAAGACAAGACTCTCGTTAATCTAACCACACTGTCCGATTTCAAAAAGGCTTTACAACGAAAGCAAAACATTAGATTATGTCAGCAGAGTACCCAGCCAGAAATAATCAGACACCCATTTTTCAAGCTAGCATATAATGTCACAAAAACCCAGAAGACAGCTAAATGCAGCACTAACCTTTGATGATCATCAGATGACACGCCTAGGACATTATGTTATACAATACATGCATGTTTTGTTCAATCAAGTTCATATTTATATCAAAAACCAGCTTTTTACATTAGCATGTGACGTTCAGAACTAGCATACCCCCCGCAAACTTCCGGTGAATTTACAAAAAATTTACTAAATTACTCACGATAAACATTCACAAAAAGCATAACAATTATTTTAAGAATTATAGATACAGAACTCTATGCACTCGATATGTCCGATTTAAAAATAGCTTTTCGGTAAAAGCACATTTTGCAATATTCAGGGCTAGCTATTTAGACACCCAGCACGTTTAGCACTCACCAAAGTCAGATTTACTATAAGAAAATGTTATTACCTTTGGTGTTCTTCGTCAGAATGCACTCCCAGGACTTCTACTTCAATAACAAATGTTGGTTTGGTCCCAAATAATCCATAGTTATATCCAAACAGCGGCGTTTTGTTTGTGCGTTCAAGACACTATCCGAAAGGGTAAAGAAGGGTGACGAGCACAACGCATTTCGTGACAAAAAAATTCTAAATATTCCATTACCGTACTTCGAAGCATGTCAACCGCTGTTTAAAATCAATTTTTATGCAATTTTTCTCGTAAAAAAGCGATAATATTCCGACCGGGAATCTGTGTTTAGGATAAAAGATGAAAGAAAATAAAAGCATGGGGTCGACTCGTGCACACGCCTAAGCCCATTGTCCTTTGATAGAGCACTTGCCAAAAGTGCTAATTAGTTTCAGCCTGGGGCTGGAATTACATCATTCAGCTTTTTCCCGCCTTCTGAGAGCCTATGGGAGCCGTAGGAAGTGTCACGTTACAGCAAAGATCCTCAGTCTTCAATAAACAGAGTCAAGAAGCTCAAGGAATGGTCAGACAGGCCACTTCCTGTAAGGAATCTTCTCAGGTTTTTGCCTGCCAAATGAGTTCTGTTATACTCACAGACACCATTCAAACAGTTTTAGAAACTTTAGGGTGTTTTCTATCCAAAGCCAATAATTATATGCATATTCTAGTTACTGGGCAGGAGTAGTAACCAGATTAAATCGGGTACGTTTTTTATCCGGCCGTGCAAATACTGCCCCCTATCCCCAACAGGTTTAAGTACTCCAAATTGCAGTGGTTGGTAAGGACAAGGAATGGGTGATTAGCTCCCTCTAACCAGTGGCGCCACTCTTCAATAGCCAGCTTAATGGCGAGGAACTCTCGGTTCCCAACGTCATAGTTCCTCTCAGTGGGTGACAGTTTCTTGGAAAAGAGCCACATCGGTGTAATTCGGGAGGTGTCCATACCCGCTGAGAGAGGCCGACCTCGGATGCATCAACCTCCAGAACAAAATTAAGGGTAGGATCTGGCTGCCTAAGGATGGGTGCAGAGGTGAAGAGGCGTTTCAAGGTCTCAAATGCCGTAAGGGTGGTGTCGGGCCATTGGAGGGTACGGGTTTTTTGACTGGTGAGAGCTGAGAGAGGAGCGGTTGTGCTGCTGCAGTTTTGGATGAACCGGCAGTAGTTGGAAAATCCTAGGAAACGTTGTAGTTCCTTTACGGTGGTAGGTTTGGGCCAGTTAAGCACGGGCGTGACTTTGCCTTCATCCATGTTGACCCCTCCTGATGTCAACACGAAACCTAGGAAGGTTACTGTAGTAACGTGAAATGCGCTCTTCTCAGCCTTGACATAAAGATGGTGGTCCTGTAGCCATTGGATGATCTGTTGCACATGCTGTACGTGTTCTGCAATCGAGTGAGAGTAGATCAAGATGTCGTCAATGTACACAATGAGGAACTGGTTGATCAAGTTCTGGAAAACTTAATTCATGAAGGACTGGAAGACTGCGGGAGCATTGGTGAGACCGTAGGGCATAACCAGGTATTCGTAGTGACCCCTAGTGGTGATGAATGACGCCTTCCACTCATCCCCACTTCAGATACGGACCAGGTTGTAAGCACTACGTAGGTCCAGTTTGGAGTAGATGGTAGCCTGTCCAACTTGTTCTAGTGTGGCTGAAATCAGAGGGAAGCGCTTCTTGATGGTAAGGTCATTGAGGGGTTGGTAATCTGTGCAGGGACAGAGACTACCATCCTTTTTTTCACAAAAAAGATACTGGATGCAGCCGAGACATGGATGGATGGATGAATCGAGGGCCTCTTCTATATAGGTGTCCATAGCCTCATTCTCTGGGATGGAAAAGGGGTTGATCTGACCCTTAGCGGGCGATGCCCCAGGAAGGAGGTTGATCGCGCAGTGCTCCAGGCGATGAGGGGGCAGAATGGACGCCTTTCTTGCTGAAGACACTCAGGAACTGGGCATATACAGGTGGGATGTGGGTTGGAATAGCAGACTCCAATCCTTCTATAGAGGTGGCTCGACAGGGTAGATTGAAGCAGTTCTTAAAAAGGTGGGAGACCATGACAGCAGTTCCCCTTGCCGCCAGGAGATGGCAGGGTTGTGAAGGCTTAGCCAGGGGTGACCGAGGATGAGGGGGTTCTTTAGGCGAAGACAACACCATTAACTGAATGACCTCAGAGTGAAGGAGGCCAATCTGAAGTGTGATAGTGTCGGTCATGCGAGTCACAAGACCAGTACTGAGAGGTTGTCCGTCCAGCGCATTAATCCTAAGGGGAGGATTAACAGGGATTAATTTGACTCTTAACTGTTGTGCCAATTGTTCGTCAAATAAAATTACCTGCGGCCCCCCCCGAGTCCACTAGTCCCTCCACAAACTGAGTGACCCCATTAGCAGAAAGAAGAGCAGGGATACCAAACTACCTTTTGGTAATGTTCAAAAACGTAGAGATGCTTACCTGTGCGGAAGTGGAGGGGTTGTGGTCACCCCTTCGTGGGGGGTAAACCGGACAGCTATTGAGTAGGTGTTTACTCTCTCCACAATAGAGGCACAGGTTTTCACATAACCTCCAATGTCTGGCATGGGTTTGGGGCTATTAGACCGTGGTGGACGAGAGAAGGGAGTGGAAGACTCGCAGTCTGTAACTCCCGATTAAGACCTCTCCGATAGACTGTAAGGAGAGCTGGTTCACTCCATCCACTGCTGGCAGCCATGGTGCAAACTCAAGGGCATACTCAGTGATGGAGCGACGGCCCTGTCGCAGCTCACATAACAGGTCCCCGATGTGATGACCTGAAACTGAATGGTCGAACACCAAGAGGGCATGGAAACGTGATTCAGAGGACAGATCAGAACTTTGAGCGGCCCACAGGGCTGCGACCCAATCCAGATCTTTGCCTGTGAGTAGGGAGATGACGAAGTCCACCTTGTCTTTGTCAGATGTGGAGTCAGCGGGGTGATGGTAGATGTACAGGTTACGTTGCATGAGAAATCCTTGACATTTCCCTGGGGAGGTGTCGTATTTATTAGGCATGGATATGGGGGAAGATGAACGAGAGGAGGCTGTGGCACCTGATATTGATGAGGCAGGAATGGACTGGCGAAGGAGGTTGCAGAGTTCATCGATTCGTTCCTCCTGTCGGGCTAGACGTAGCTGCAGCTCCGCTGAATCCATCTGTCGTTTTTGGGTGAAGTATTCTGTAATGAACACGATGGGAGATAGAGAGCTGGTTTCAAGCGCAGGGCGCAGCAGGTGTTTATTTGTCAAGGACCACAGGAGGAGGCAGGTAGCTGGGTCCAGGAGCAGGCAGAAGGTCATACACAGGGGGTCCAAAAAGGCAACAGTACAGGCAGGGAAAAGGCTAGTAATGTCGTCCGGGAGAACTGAACTAAATAGTGTGTGATAATGACATACAGGTGTGTGAACAGGTGATCAGAATTCAGGTGATTGGGATCTGGAGAGTGAGCTGTGTTCAGGGGATCTATGTGTTTGAGAGTGTGAGCTGGAAAGTGGGCTGTTAAGTGAGCTGCGTTCAGCGGATCTACGTGTTTGAGAGTGAGTTGGAAGCAGAAGTTACATAACCAATCTTTGTTAAACATAAATACCAAACTTGTTTTTGCATGGATTCTGCGAAGCGGTTAGATTTTAACAGCTAGGACCGCTATTTCTTGTCTCAGAATCCTGCTTAACTGACAGGTTAAAGTCTGCTTGAAAGAGCTAACCTAACCTAACGAATTGCTTGAAATGTGGGAGTGGGAGGATATCCTTGTCCTTCTTGCCAGCCGTGAGAAATGTGACTGTTCCTGTTGCAAAAACAATGTCCTATCCCGGAGCTGGAGTAAATGACATTACTAAGCTGCTCCTGAATGTACTACGCCAGGACATGGACATCGATTCTATCGTAGTCCATGTGGGTTTTAATGACATTATGAAAGGCGGCTCTGAACAGTTGAAATTGGATTTCAAAGAGCTGATTGACTTTCTGCTAGACACTAATAAAAGATCCATCATATCTGGCCCTGTGCCCTCTGAATTGTGGCATTGAAGGGTTTAGCAGGATTCTTTCTCTTCACAACTGGCTATGTGATTATTGCAGCTCATCAATGGGTGTAACTTTTGTTGACAATTTTGATACCTTTTGGAAACATAACACGTTTTACAAGGAGGATGGGATCCACCCAAATCATTTGGGTTCCTGGGTCCTTTCACAGCATTATAAGCCTGTGTTGAGACAATGACTTATCAATGACCCAAGCCCAGCTCAGTTAATCCATACCATTGTGTCGCTGAGTCATCATAACGCTTTAGCAAATGTACATTATACCAGGGACATTGGTAGACACAATCAAAGTAACCTAATTTATGTCCCTCTAACTGCCCTGAATACCTTTGCTGATCCTACAGCTATTGTATTCAGCAATCATGTGCATATGAACCAGATTTATGCTATTAGCACTGAGGCAGTGTGCCCTAGTAGAAAGTCCACTGTGTGCAGCTCACCCTCCACTAACATAAATAACATGAGAATAACTACTTCTGCTAAGCTTCCCTGTAAAGCAATGAAAACAAGCAAGCATCCCAGAAAAGTGCTCAAAATAGCCCACGCTAACATATGTAGCTTAAGAAACAAGGTTCATGAAATTAATAACTTGTGCGGGTCTGCTCCCGCACATTGGCTAACCGGGCTATCTGCATTGTGTCCCACCACCCGCCAACCCCTCTTTTTACGCTACTGCTACTCTCTGTTCATCATATATGCATAGTCACTTTAACCATACCTACATGTACATACTTCCTCAATAAGCCTGACTAACTGGTGTCTGTATATAGCCTTGCTACTCTTATTTTCAAATGTCTTTTTACTGTTGTTCTATTTTTTTACTTACACACACATACCTTTTTTTTCCGCACTATTGGTTAGAGCCTGTAAGTAAGCATTTCACTGTAAGGTCTACACCTGTTGTATTTGGCGCAAGTGACAAATAAACTTTGATTTGATTTGGTGGCATGTCTTGTGGGGTATGCATGGGTGTCCGAGCTTGTGTGCCAGTAGTTCAAAGAGACAGCTTGGTGCATTCAATATGTCAATACCTCTCACAAATATAAGTAGTGATGAAGTCAATCTCTCCTCCGCTTTGAGCCAGGAGAGATTGACAGTCATATTATTAATGTTAGCTCTCTGTGTACATCCAAGGGCCAGCCGTGCTGCCCTGTTCTGAGCCAATTGCAATTTTCCTAAGTCCCTCTTTGTGGCAGCTGACCATACGACTTAACAGTAGTCCAAGTGTGACAAAACTACGGCCTGTAGGACCTGCCTTGTTGATAGTGCTGTTAAGAAGGCAGAGTTACGCTTTATTATGGACAGACTTTATTAGGACTAACTCATTCCTTGCCACCCATTCTGAAACTAACTGCAGCTCTTTGTTAAGTGTTGCAGTCATTTCAGTTGCTGTAGTAGCTGACATGCATAGTGTTGAGTAATCCGCATACATAGACACACTGGCTTTAAATAAATGGCATGCCGTTAATAAAACATTTTAAAAGTAAGGGACCTAGACAGCTGCCCTGGGGAATTCCTGATTCTACCTGGACTATGTTGGAGAGACTTATATTAAAGAACACCCTCTGTGTTTTGTTAGACAGGTAACTCTTTATCCAAAAATGTAGCAGGGGGAGTAAAGCCTTAACACGTAAGTCTAACTAAACAGTCCCCACAATCTTTTTATTATCAATTTCTCTCAGCCAATCATCAGTAATTTGTGTAAGTGCTGTGCTTGTTGAATGTCTTTCCCTATAAGTGTGCTGAATGTCTATTGTCATTTTGTGTACTGTAAAATAGCATTTTATCTGGTCAAATACACATTTTTCCAGAAGTTTACTAAGGGTTGGTAACAGGCTGGTTGGTCAGCTTTTGAGCTGGTAAAGGGAGCTTTACTATTCTTAGGTAGCGGAATGACTTTTGCTTCCCTCCAGGCCCAAGGGCACACCTTTTCTAGTAGACTTAAATTGAAGATATGGCAAATAGAAGTGGCAATATCATCTGTTATTATCATCAGTAGTTTTCCATCCAAGTTGTCAGACCCTGATGGCTTGTCATTGTTGATAGACAGCAAAAATGTTTTCACCACTTCCACACTCACTTTACAGAATTCAAAATTACAATGCTTGTCGTTCCTAATTTGGAAAGATATATAGTGGCAAGAAAAAGTATTTTGGACCATTCCTCTTTACAAAACTGTTTCAGTTTAGCAATATTCTTGGGATGCCTGGTGTGAACTGCTCTCTTGAGGTCATGCCACAGCATCTCAATCGGGTTGCAAAATGTCTTGATAAACTTGGGAATTCATTTTTCCCTCGATGATAGCAAGCTGTCCAGGCCCTGAGGCAGCAAAGCAGCTCCAAAGCATGATGCTCCCATCACCATACTTTACAGTTGGGATGAGGTTTTGATGTTGGTGTGCTGTGCCTTTTTTTCTCCACACATAGTGTTGGGTGTTCCTTCCAAACAACTCAACTTTAGTTTCATCTTTCCACAGAATATTTTGCCAGTATGGATGTGGATCATCCAGATGCTCTTTTGCGAACTTCAGACGTGCAACAATATTTTTGGGCGACAGCAGTGGCTTCTTCCGTGGTGTCCTCCCATGAACATCATTCTTGTTTAGTGTTTTACATATCATAGACTCGTCAGAGATGTTAGCATGTTCCAGATGTTAGCATGTTCTTTAGCTGACACTCTAGGATTCTTCTTAATCTCATTGAGCATTCTACGCTATGCTCTTGCAGTCATCTTTGCAGGACGGCCACTCCTAGGGAGAGTAGCAACAGTGCTGAACTTTCTTCATTTATAGACAATTTGTCTTATCGTGGACTGATGAACATCAAGGCTTTTAGAGATACTTTTGTAACCCTTTCCAGCTTTATGCAAGTCAACAAGTCTTAATCTTGGGTCTTCTGAGATCTGTTTTGTTCGAGGCATGGTTCACATCAGGCAATGCTTCTTGTGAAAAGCAAACTTAATTTTATGAGTGTTTTTATAGGGCAGAGCAGCTCTAACCAACATGCTCAATCGCGTCTCAATGATTGTACTCCAGGTTAGTTGACTCCGGACTCCAATTAGCTTTTGGAGAAGTCATTAACCTAGGGGTTCACATACTTTTTTCCAACCTATACTGTGAATGTTTAAATTATGTATTCAATATAGACAAGACAAATACATTAATTTGTGTGTTATTAGTTTCAGCAGAATGGGTTTGTCTGTTGTTGTGACAGATGAAGATCAGATCAAATTGTATAACCAATTTATGCAGAAATCCAAATAATTCCAAATGGTTCAGTGTTTGTTGCTGGAATGTCATGCCTAAATTTGATAATCTTGCCAATGAAAAAATCACTAAAGTAGTTAGTAATATCAGTGGGTTTTGTCATCTGATTCAATGAATGATGGAGCTTAAATTTGCCTTTTTTGCACACAATTTCATTTAAGGTGCTCCAAAGTGTCTTACTATCTATCTTCATGTAATTTATCTTTGTTTCATTGTGTAGTTTCTTCTTCTTTTTATTCAGTTTATTCACATGATTTCTCAATTTGCAGTGCGTTTGCCAATCGGTTGTGCAGCCAGACTTATTTGCCATTGCTTTTGCCTCATCCCTCTCAACCAAACATTCTTCAATTCCATATCAATCCACAGGGATTTAATGTTTTTTACAGTCATTGTCTTAATGGGTGCATGCTTATTAGTAACTGTGATAAGTTCAGCTTCTTGTTGCTCCCCATTACATACCATGGACCAACAAATATTCTTTACATCAACAACATAGAGTTCCCTACAAGACTTATTGTATGATCTCTTATACACTATATTAGGCCCAGCCTTTGGAACTTTGGTTTTCCTAGATATGGCTAATATATTGTGATCCCTACATCCGATAGATTTGGATACTGCTTTAAAGCAAATTTCTGCAGCATTAGTAAAGATGTGATCAATACATATTCATGATTTCATTCCTGCACTGATTGTAACTACCCTGACAGGTTGACTGTTAACCTGAACCAGGTTGCAGGCACTTGTTACAGTTTGAAGATTTCTCATGAATGGGCAGCCTGATGAAAGCCAAACAATATTTAAATCACCCAGGAAATATACCTCTCTGTTGATATCACATACATGATCAAGCATTTCACACATGTTATGCTATATACCAACTGTTATCACTTGTTGGTATATAGCAGCTTCCCACCACAATGGGCTTTAGGTGAAGCAGATGAACCTGTAGCCATATTACTTCAACAGTATTTAACATAATATATTTTCTAAGCTTTACAGAAATGTGGTTCTGAATATAAACATTAACACCTCCACCATTGGCATTTCTGTCTTTTCTGTAGATCTTATAACCATTGTATTGCTGCCACTGTATCATCAAATGTATTATCTAAGTGAGTTTCAGAGATTGTCAGAATGAATATGAATGTCAATATGAATCTGAATGTCATCTGTTACTAGCATATTATTGATTTCATGAACCTTGTTTCTTAAGCTACATTTGTTAATGTCGGCTATTTTTTGAATTTTTCTGGAATGCTTAATGTTTTTCATTGCTTTACTGGGAATCTTAGCATGCTCAGGTTATTTATGTTAGTGCAGGGTTTGTTGCACACAATGGACTTCCTACTAGGGCACACCGCCTCAGTTTTAACAGGATAACTCTGGTTCATAGGCATATGATTACTGCATACAATAGCTGTGGGATCAGCAGAGTACATGGCCATTAAGGCCAGATTGTTCTTCAAGGTGTTCATAGATGACCAGCAGCGTCAAAAAATAATCAGCATTTGTAGAGGGTGCAACAGGTCGGTACCTCAGGAGTAAATGTCAGTTGGGTTTTCAAAGCTGAGCATTCAGAGGTTGAGAAAGAGGTTGAGAGAGAGAACAGCAGCACGTCCTGTGAACAGGTCAGGGTTCCATAGCTGCATTCAGAACAGTTGAAACTGGAGCAGCAGAACGACTGGGGACAGCCAAGATTAATCAGACCAGGTAGTCCTGAGTCATTGTCCTAGGGCTTAGGTCCTCCAGGAGGGGAGGGAGAGAGAGAATTAGAGGGAGCATACTTAAATTCACACAAGACACCAGATAGGACAGGAGAATTACATCAGATATAACAGACTGACCCTAGCCCCTCGGCACATAGACTATTGTAGCATAGATTCTGGAGGCTGAGATTGGGGGGGGTGAATCGGGGGACACTGTGGACCTGTCTGACGATACCCCCGGACATGGCCAACCAGGCAGGATATAACCCCACCCACTTTGCCAAAGCACAGCCCCCACACCACTAGAGAGATATCAACAAACCACCAACTTACTACCCTGAGACAAGGCTGAGTATAGCCCACGAAGATCTCCTCCACCGATTCCCCCCCCACCCCCCCCCAATCTCCTCCACCGGCAGAGAATCCCAGGCAGAGACATCAAGGGCGGTTCGTCGCTACAGTGCCTTGCCATTCACCTTCGTACCCCTAGGCCGGACTACACTGAATCATAGGACCTACTGAAGAGATGAGTCTTCGGTAAATACTTAAAGGCCAGACCGAGTCTACGTCTCTCACAAGGATAGGCAGACCATTTCATAAAAATGTTGCTCTATAGGAGAACCCCTGCTTCCTGTTTGCTTAGAAATTCTAGAGACCATCAGGAGGCCTGTGTCTGGTGACTGTAGCCTATGTGTAGGTATGTACGGCAGGACCAAATCAGAGAGATATAGTGAGGGAAAAAAGTATTTGATCCCCTGCTGATTTTGTACATTTGCCCACTGACAAAGAAATGATCAGTCCATAATTGTAATGGTAGGTTTATTTGAACAGTGAGAGACAGAATAACAAAAAAATCCTGAAAACGCATGTCAAAAATGTTATAAATTGATTTGCATCACTGTAGGTAGGAGCAAGTAATGCTTTGTAGGTTAGCAGCTAAACCTTGAAATCAGCTCAGTCCTAGCCTTAACAGGAGGCTAGCACTGGAGTAATATGATTCATTTTTGGTGTTCTAGTCAAGATTCTAGCAGCCGTGTTTAGCACTAACTGAAGTCCGGGTAGCCAGAGAGTAGAACATTGCAGTAGTCTAATCTAGAAGTATTAAAAGCATGGATTAGCTTTTCTGCATCATCTTTTGACTGATTTTTGCATTGTTACCTAGATGGAAAAAAGCTGCCCTTGAAAGATTCTTCATATGTTCGTCAAAAGAGAGATCAGGGTCCAGAGTAACGCCGAGGTCCTTCACAGTTTTATTTGAGACGACTATACAACCATCAAGATTAATTGTCAGATCCACCAACAGATTGTTTGTTTACTGGGACCTAGTGTCACGGTTCCTCTCCTTGTTCGGGTGGCGTTCGGCGGTCGACGTCACCGGTCTTCTAGCCATTGCCGATCCACCTTTCATTTTCCATTTGTTTTGTCTTGTTTTCCCACACACTGGTTTACATTTCCCTCATTACTTGTCTTGTATTTAACCCTCTGTTCCCCCCCATGTCTGTGTGTGAAATTGTTTATTGTTTCATGTATGCGCACGTTAGACTGGTTGCGCTGGGTTATGTCAACCCGTATTGTGTTTAGTGTTCTTATTCTCGTTGTGCTGTGTGTTTTTGTTCGCCTAAACAAAAGGCTCCGTTTGCTCTCCTGTGCCTGACTCCCTTACAGCCAGTTACGCATACCTAACAGAATTTCACACCTGAGTATGGAGTCAGCAAGTACCTATGGTACCTATGGTAGCGGAGTCGAGGAGCGCGTCCAGGAGCACACGGCATTGATTCACCATCTCGGCGCCAAGGACCGCGTCATCCAGACGATGGACCAGTGGGAGAGACAGAGGGTTCCTCCAGCACTCCCACCAGCACAACAGGGGTCTCCACTACTCACACCCGGTTCCAGTGGGATTCATCTCGCACTTCCCAGGGAGTACGATAGGACGGCCACACGCTGCCAGGGTTTCCTGCTGCAGCTGTATTTATATCTGGCGACCGTCCACCCGGCTCCCTCAGGCCGTGAGAAGGTGTCCGCCCTCGTCTCGTGCCTCTCGGCGAAAGCCCTGGAATGGGTCAACGCTGTGTGGGGAGTCCGGCCTAGGGGTACGTTAGACTGGTTGCGCTGGGTTATGTCAACCCGTATTGTGTTTAGTGTTCTTAGTGCCGTGTGTTTTTGTTCGCCTAAATAAAAGGCTCAGTTTGCTAACCAAATTCTGCTCTCTGGCACCTGACTCCCTTACAGCCAGTTACGCATACCTAACACCTAGAACTAGCATTTCTGTTTTGTCTGAGTTTAAAAGTAAAAACCGTCCATTTATGTGTATAAGAGAATTGAGCAAAAGGTTGAGAAAGATTGGCAAGTGCAAATAAGATATTCCATTAGCTGGGATCAAATGAGTGGACATAATGTTAAAGAAATACAGCAGATTACCCTTTTTGCCTTATGATACAGTAAATGTGAGAGATATTAAGATTTGATTCCCTGCACATAAAATAAATGTCTGGGTTTATCTTTCCCCACTGTGACTCACAAACAAGTGCCCACTCAGAGACCATTTCAAAGGCTGAAAATGGATTCTCTTTTCATATCCCTCTTTAGAATGAGTAGAAAACCACTGAATTTCAAGAGAAAATATCTGAAACATTTACCGAACAAAAATATAAACACAACATGCAACAATTTCAATGATTTGACTGAGTTACGGTTCATATCAGGAAATCAGTAAATTTCTATAAATTCATTAGGACCTAATCTATGGATTACAAATGACTGGGCAGGGGTGCACCCACTGGGGAGCCAGGCCCAGCCAATAACAATTAGTTTTTCCACACAAAAGTGCTTTATTACAGACAGAAATACTCCTCAACTGAGTTACAGTTCATTTACTGTACGGAAACTAGTAAATTCAAATAAATTCATTAGGGATTTCATATGACTGACAATACAGATATATATTTATTTATTTTATTTCACCTTTATTTAACCAGGTAGGCCAGTTGAGAACAAGTTCAACTGCGACCTGGCCAAGATAAAACAAAGCAGTGCAACAAAAACAACAACACAGAGTTACACATGGAATAAACAAACGTAGTCAATAACACAATAGAAAATTATATGTACAGTATGTGCAAATGTAGTAAGATTAGGGAGGTAAGGCAATAAATAGGCCATAGAGGTGAAATAATTACAATTTAGCGTTAACATGGGAGTGATAGATTTGCAGATGATGATGTGCAAGTAGAGATACTGGGGTGCAAAGGAGCAAAAAAACAAAAATAATATGGGCATGAGGTAGTTGGGTGTGCTATTTACAGATGGGCTGTGCACAGGTACAGTGATCAGTAAGCTGCTCTGACAGCTGATGCTTAAAGTTAGTGAGTGAGATATAAGTCTACAGCTTCAGTGATTTTTGAAATTCGTTCCACTCATTGGCATCAGAGAACTGGAAGGAAAGGCGGCCAAAAGCGATGTTGGCTTTGACCAGTGAAATATACCTGCTGGAGCGCTTGCTACGGGTGGGTGTTGCTATGGTGACCAGTGAGCTGAGATAAGGCGGGGCTTTACCTAGCAAAGACTTATAGATGACCTGGAGCCAGTGGGTTTGGCGACAAATATGTAGCGAGGACCTGCCAACGAGAGCATACAGGTCGCAGTGGTGGGTAGTATATGGGGCTTTGGTGACAAAACAGATGGCACTGTGATAGACTACAGCCAATTTGCTGAGTAGAGTGTTGGAGGCTACTTTGTAAGTGACATCGCCGAAGTCAAGGATCAGTAGGATAGTCAGTTTTACGAGGGTATGTTTGGCAGCATGAGTGAAGGAGGCTTTTTTGCGAAATAGGAAGCCGATTCTAGATTTGACTTTGGATTGGAGATGTTTAATATGAGTCTGGAAGCCAGACATCTAGGTATTTGTAGTTGTCCACATATTCAGGTCAAGACCTTGGTGACGACAACGAGCATGTAGATGAGCTTCCATGAGATGTTTCTGACAGTTTGTGCAGAAATTCTTTGGTTGTGCAGACCCACAGTTTCCTCAGCTGTCTGGGTGGCTGGTCTCAGACGATCTCGAAGGTGAAGAAGCTGGATGTGGAGGTCCTTTGCTGGCGTGGTTACACATGGCCTGCGGTTGTGAGGCCGGTTGAACTTACTGCCAAATTCTCTAAAACAAGATTGGAGGCGGCTTGAGATATCTGTGGCATTGTGTTGTGTGACAAAACTGCACATTTTAGAGTGGCCTTTTATTGTCCCCAGCACAAGGTGCACATGTGTAATGATCATGCTGTTTAAGGAGAGTCACACAAACCGGAGAAAGTTCCAGTATGTCTTGCCAGAGGTGTTGAGACTCAAAGTGATGACTGGCATTCACGACCTTGCAGGACATCAAGGCCAAGCTAGAACTCTAGCCCTGGCCAGACAGAGGTTTTTCTGCCCTGCAATGGAGAGAAACATGAAGGAGTATGTGCGCTGCTGCCAGAGATGTGTTCTAGCAAAGACTCCAGAGCCAGCGGCTAGAGCCCCGTTAGAGAGTTGATGTGTTTGGATTTTTGGACAGCGGAAGACAGTAAGAAGAACTCAGTTGATGATCTGGTGGTGACTGACCATTTCACAAAACTTGCCCATGCATGGCCATGCAGAAACCAGACAGCCAAGCAAGTAGCTCGTAAACTGTGGGATCATGTCTTCTGTGTCTATTGATTTGCTTCAAGGATCCATACTGATCAGGGCGCAAATTTTGAGAGCGAGCTAATAGCAGAACTGCTTAAGCTCTCCGGTGTCCAAAAGTCAAGAACCACGGCATATCACCCAATGGGGAATGGAGAAACTTAATGCTTCAACATGACTTTAGGTAGCATGCTCAGGAGTCTGCCCTTGAAAACCAAAGAACATTGGCCTGAACAAATCCAGTCATTGACATTTGCCTACAATGCCACTGTTCACGAGACTACGGGCTATGCTCCATTCTTTCTCATGTTTGGTAGGGTCCCTCGGCTACCAGTGGATGTTATAATCCTCAATGTTTTGGACGACTCCAGTGTTGTGGATTGCAACAAGTATGTCGAGACTCTGATCACTGGGCTGAAGGAAGCTATGGGTGTTGCCCAAAGGCACACTGACAAGCAACAGAGACGACAAGGTCGGGAGTATGACAAGCGGGTTAAAGGCATCAGTTTGTCCATGGGGGATCGTGTCCTCATCGCCAACAAGGGTGAAAGGGGCCGCAAATTGGCTGACAGTGGAACCCCGAGATTTTCACAGTGACTTCAGTCAATCCACAAACTCACACGTACATAATCCAAGATCGTTACGGCAGAGAGAAAGTGGTTCACAGGAATCTACTGCTGCAGGGGATTTTCCTGCCATTTGAAATTGATGATTCAGTGCACTTCAATGACAGTGATGCTGCAGGCCCTTCAATCAATGTAGATGCAGGACAGGTCACCCACTCTGGGTATGGACTGGACAGGGAAGACATGGAGGAAGCACCTCTGAGATCCTGGAACTGATTCCTTCAAACCCTCCTCTGATCAATGATCTAAGGCCAGAGCCCCTAGCCCAGGGCCCCTAGCCCAGTGTCAGGTCGCACAAGGGCGGGGAGGGTAGTTAAACCAGTCAAGAGACTAATTGAGTCAATCCACCAGAAGGTGCAAGCTTAACATAGTACAGAGATATGATTTAGTACAGAATTACCGTTTTTTAAGGCTAAGGTAGGTATAGTGTAAGAGGCACTATGCATCTAGGGGCAGTTGAAGGCCTGTCCAACGTTCTCTTGCCCTTAACCCTATGGTTGGCTTTGAGCTGAATTCAGAATTATGCCTTGAGCTTGGTAGGTTATTTTGTTGTTTTACAAGGTTGGTGAAATTTAGGAGGGGTGAATGTAACAGTTGTTAAAGTACTGTGTGAATTTCACCAGGTTCATATATTAATATGTCATATTGATTTGTTATTATGCATGCCTGCATCCTGGGAGTAGGGGAGTGTGTACTTACGTTTTGCCCTGCGTGCTCGTGCTCAAATCATTTTGATGCACTATGAGAGGTAGGCACGCTTTTTCTGTCGTCTTCAGAAAAGTTTTATTCTTTTAAGCACAAAGTCATACACACGGTGTTTTGTTTATGAATAATGTTGTATATTTAGAGGTTACTCATATGTGGATGGTATTGTACTTTTTAGGATGATATCAACATTCTGAATTCAACATGTGGTTAATAGCTAACTAAGGTATTAGCAGGCTATTGTATGTGTGAACGATGGCTAGCTCCTCGAATGATCCCAGTCCCTTGTATTGTGCATCTGTTGTAGAAAGAGGCGACAATTTGCAGAACATATGTGCTCTACAAATGTTTTATTGTCTTTTGGATGCAGGTATGTAGTTTTATCTATGTAAAATATATGTTATGTGTTGATGCATAATAAGGAGAGGCTGTACTAATTTTTGTATTCGAAAATAATTTTGATGCACTATGAGGGAAAGAGGCGATGATTCGCAGAACATATGTGCTCTACAAATTTTTATTTTCTTTTGGATGCAGATGCAGGATGCAAAGAGTGAATTCTGCTTAATTAAAACTACCTGATCTCCAAAGTCCACGTCTATAGTCTCAATCAACCACACACAACGCAGAGTTACAGCGGTGCAATAGAGCACCGGTTACATACATAAAGACAGGCTGGACAGTCTTCAGGGAAAATATATGCCAGCAATTTGTTGGATCCATTGAAAGCAACAAACATATATTTGTTTATTTTGTTCAGTAGTGTGTATAGCAGTGGTTCTCAACTTTTTTGCGGTACTGGAACCCCTGCATATTTTGAGGCAAGGCGGGCTAGGTTTTGAGTGACATATATTATATGTAAAGTTACTGGAATCCTTGTGGTGCTGAATACGTTCATTACACTTTTTTATTTCACGGACCCCTTGCAATTACACCAGGGACCCCTAGGGGTCCACGGACCCCTGTTTGAGAACCCCTGGTGTATAGTATGATATTTGTTCTTTTGTTTAGTAGTTTTCTGTTTTCTGTTTTTGGTACATGACTGTACACTTACTAATTATTTATTTTGTTATTTTATTTAAAATTGCATACTTTGTGTGACATACTTGTCCATAGCTGCTGTTTGAAGAGTTGAGACACTGACTGAACAATAAATAAGTATTTTTGAAGGATATTTTTGGTTGATTTATTTGGGTTATTCATTGAAATAGTTATTTCACTTTTAGAACTGTACTTATTCTGAGCTTGTTCTTGTAAAGATATTGTAGTCAACTCAGGCCAGTGGCACATATTTAATGACTATATAAATGTATCAGAAAAAGTACAATTAAAAAGGTCAATTCAATACGGAGACCAACTTTGTGGTAGTTCTCAATGGAGATTCACTTAGATGAGATCGCACCATGCTCATTGTATTTACGAAAACTGCACCCATACACCTACTGGCCTTTCTTGGTATTGCTGGTTGTAAATACAAATACTTGCAAACATAATGGACTGAAAAGGAACACTGCTATAACTATTATTAGTAGTAGTATTATAATGATTTAAACATTTGAACAAGTTGGGACAACCCTTCAGTTAACTACTGTACCTATCAATTATCCAGTTGTAGTAAATATGGTTCCTCAATATACATTTAACATATTACAATGTAGGCTATGTGTTACAGCACTACTTTTGGAGTCCCCCTCAGGAATTGCTCTTGAGAAAACTTTATGTAATTATCCCTCCAAAGTTCATATCAGATTTTCACCCCTGGACTGATGTCTTGAGATGTTGCTTCAATATATCCACATAATTTCCCCCCCTCATGATGCCACCTATTTTGTGAAGTGCACCATTCCCTCCTGCAGCAAAGCAACCCCACAACATGATGCTGCCACCCCGTGCATCCCGGTTGGGATGGTGTTCTTCAGTTGCAAGCCTCACCCTTTTTCCACAAAACATAACAATGGTCATTATGGCCAAACAGTTCTATTTTTGTTTCATCAGACCAGAGGACATTTCTCCAAAAAGTACGATCTTTGTCCCCATGTGCATTTGCAAACCGTAGTCTGGCTTTTTTATGGCGGTTTTGGAGCAGTGGCTACTTCATTGCTGTCGATATAGGACTTGTTTTACTGTGGATATAGATACTTTTGTACCTGTTCTGGGATTGATTTGCACTTTTCGCACAAAAGTACTTTCATCTCTAGGAGACGCATCTCCTTCCTGAGTGGTATGACGGCCACGTGGTCCCATGGTGTTTATACTTGCGTACTATTGTTTTTACAGATGAATGTGGTACCTTCAGGCATTTGGAAATTGCTCCCAAGGATGAACCAGACTTGTGGAGGTCTACAATTTTCTTTCTGAGGTCTTGGCTGATTTCTTTTGATTTTCCCATGATGTCAAGTAAAGAGGCACTGAGTTTGAAGGTAGGCCTTGAAATACATCCACAGGTACACCTCCAATTGACTCAAATTATGTCAATTAGCCTATCAGAAGCTTCTAAAGCCATGACATCATTTTCTGGAATTTTCCAAGCTGTTTAAAGGCACAGTCAACTTAGTGTATGTAAACTTCTGACCCACTGGAATTGTTATACAGTGAATTATAAGTTAAATAATCTGTCTGTAAACAATTTTTGGAAAAATTACTTGTGTCATGCACAAACTAGATGTCCTAACCGACTTGCCAAAACTATAGTTTGTTAACAAGACATTTGTGGAGTGGTTGAAAAACGAGTTTCAATGACTCCAACTTAAGTGTATGTAAACTTCTGACTTCAACTCTATGTATATATATATGCCTGCTGTGCTAGTGGGAGGCAGGGGTGACCGGTCCTTCGCCCACCGCCTGCTGGGCACTGTTTTCCTGCAGTTCTGTTAACGACGGGGTGAGGGCAGGTGTTCAGCAAGCAGGAGCAAAGGACACTGTCTACTGGTGTCGCTCCCGCTAGCCAACAACGAGGACCAGGAGTTGGAACCGGTTCAGGGAACCGGAACAAAAGTGATCTATGCTGTTTTGGAATAGAACCATTATTTGAATAACTTCATTTTACGCTCCAGGTATTTTTTTCTAGACCCACAAAAAAAATGAAACAAAGCATCTATGCAAAGCCCTCACTCTGTCACTCAGAAACTTATTCCAGCATCTGCCTGCAAGCTGAAAATCTTTGCCAATGGGTGTGCATGTTTAGGCTACCTACCCCTCCCCCCTATGAAGCATAGGCTACTGTACTGACATTAGAAGTGTGAGAAGATATATAGAGAAACTTTTAATTAGCTAGAGAAGAATGGATGAACTTTTCAATAATACAAAATATATACTGCTCAAAAAAATAAAGGGAACACTTAAACAACACATCCTAGATCTGAATGAAAGAAATAATCTTATTAAATACTTTTTTCCTTACATAGTTGAATGTGCTGACAACAAAATCACACAAAAATAATCATTGGAAATCCAATTTATCAACCCATGGAGGTCTGGATTTGGAGTCACACTCAAAATTAAAGTGGAAAACCACACTACAGGCTGATCCAACTTTGATGTAATGTCCTTAAAACAAGTCAAAATGAGGCTCAGTAGCGTGTGTGGCCTCCACGTGCCTGAATGACCTCCCTACAACACCTGGGCATGCTCCTGATGAGGTGGCGGATGGTCTCCTGAGGGATCTCCTCCCAGACCTGGACTAAAGCATCCGCCAACTCCTGGACAGTCTGTGGTGCAACGTGGCGTTGGTAGATGGAGTGAGACATGATGTCCCAGATGTGCTCAATTGGATTCAGGTCTGGGGAACGGGCGGGCCAGTCCATAGCATCAATGCCTTCCTCTTGCAGGAACTGCTGACACTCCAGCCACATGAGGTCTAGCATTGTCTTGCATTAGGAGGAACCTAGGGCCAACCGCACCAGCATATGGTCTCACAAGGGGTCTGAGGATCTCATCTCGGTACCTAATGGCAGTCAGGCTACCTCTGGCGAGCACATGGAGGGCTGTGCGGCCCCCCAAAGAAATGCCACCCTACACCATGACTGACCCACCGCCAAACCGGTCATGCTGGAGGATGTTGCAGGCAGCAGAACGTTCTCCACGGCGTCTCCAGACTCTGTCACCTCTGTCACGTGCTCAGTGTGAACCTGCTTTCATCTGTGAAGAGCACAGAGCGCCAGTGGCGAATTTGCCAATCTTGGTGTTCTCTGGCAAATGCCAAACGTCCTGCACGGTGTTGGGCTGTAAGCACAACCCCCACCTGTGGACGTCGGGCCCTCATACCACCCTCATGGAGTCTGTTTCTGACCGTTTGAGCAGACACATGCACATTTGTGGCCTGCTGGAGGTCATTGTGCAGGGCTCTGGCAGTGCTTCACCTGCTCCTCCTTGCACAAAGGCAGAGGTAGCGGTCCTGCTGCTGGGTTGTTGCCCTCCTACGGCCTCCTGCATGTCTCCTGATGTACTGGCCTGTCTCCTGGTAGCGCCTCCATGCTCTGGACACTACGCTGACAGACACAGCAAACCTTCTTGCCATAGCTCGCATTGACGTGCCATCCTGGATGAGCTGCACTACCTGAGCCACTTGTGTGGGTTGTAGACTCCGCCTCATGCTACCACTAGAGTGAAAGCACCGCCAGCATTCAAAAGTGACCAAAACATCAGCCAGGAAGCATAGGAACTGAGAAGTGGTCTGTGGTTACCACCTGCAGAACCACTCCTTTATTGGGGGTGTCTTGCTAATTGCCTATAATTTCCACCTGTTGTCTATTCCATTTGCACAACAGCATGTGACATTTATTGTCAATCAGTGTTGCTTCCTAAGTGGACAGTTTGATTTCACAGAAGTGTGATTGACTTGGAGTTACATTGTGTTGTTTAAGTGTTCCCTTTCTTTTTTGAGCAGTGTATATAATGGTGCTCACACCAGATACTGACTGGTTTTCTGATCCACGCCCCTACTTTTTTTTATGTATCTGTGACCAACAGATGCATATCTGTATTCCCAGTCATGTGAAATCCATAGATTAGGGCCTAATGAATTTATTTAAATTGACTGATTTCCTTATTTGAACAGTAACTCAGTAAAATCTTTGAAATTGTTGCATGTTGCGTTTATATGTTTGTTAAGTTTATTATCAGTGTCCATATCCTCATTGCTCATCATTGCTCCAGTGTCTCATACCCCACTCCATTGCCAGCAACATTGCTTGTCAATATTGCCCAAAAAAATTGCCAGTGTATGAAGGCCTTAAGGCCATGTTTCACTTTTCTTTTTACAATGAGTAGTGCGCATGTGTATGAATCTGATATGTCACCTATGTCGACATTGTAAATTGGAGATATAATCGATTATATACTTCTGGGCTGCACGCGCACCATAAAAATATGAAATAGAACGTTGTCCAGGCTTGACGTACAGGACTAGTCAAAAGTTTGGACACACCTACTCATTCAAGGGTTTCTCTTAATTTTTTACTATTTTTCAACATTGTAGAATAATAGTGAGGACAACAAAACTATGAAATAACACATATAGCTAGCGTGATCAGACCTACTGGCTGGAGTGTTTAGACATATTCAATCTCTCCCTATCCCAGTCTGATGTCCCCACTTCCTTCAACATAACCACCATTGTTCCTGTACCCAAGAAAGCAAAGGTAACAGAACTAAATGACTATCGCCCCATAGCACTCACTTCTGTCATCATGAAGTGCCATCATTAAGACCCACTTCAATTTGCTTACCGCCGCAATAGATCCACAGACGATGCAATCGCCATTGCACTGTACACTGCCCTATCCCATCGACTAGAGGAATACCTACGTCAGAGTGCTGTTCATTGACTATAGCTTAGCCTTCAACACCATAGTACCCTCCAAGCTCATCATTAAGCTTGGGGCCCTGGGTCTAAACCAAGCCCTGTACAACTGTGTCCTGGACTTCCTGACGGGCCACCCCCAGGTGGTGAAGGTAGGAAACAACACCTTCACTTCGCTGATCCTCAACACAGGGGCCCCACATGGGTGCGTGCTCAGCCCCCTCCTGTACTCCCTCAATGTCAACAAAACGAAGGAGCTGATCGTCGACTTCAGGAAACAGCAGAGGGTTGCACGCCCCTATACACATCGACGGGACCGCAGTGGAGAAGGTGGAAAGCTTCAAGTTCCTTGGCATACACATCACTGACAATCTGAAATGGTCCACCCACACAGACAGTGTGCCTCTTCAACCTCAGGAGGCTGAAGAAATATGGCTTGGCCCCTAAGACCCTCAGAAACTTTTACAGATGCACAATTGAGAGCATCCTTTCGGTCTGTATCACCGCCTAGAATGGCAACTGCACCACACGCACACCGCAGGGCTCTTCAAGGGGTGGTAAGGTCTGCCCAACGCATCACTGGGGCACACTGACTGCCCTCCAGGACACCTACAGCACCTGATGTTACAGAAAGGCCAAAAAGATCATCAAGGACATCAACCACCCGAGCCACGGCCTGTTCACCCCGCTATCATCCAGAAGGCAAGGTCAGTACAAGTGCATCAAAGCGAGAGACTGAAAAACAGCTTCTATCTCAAGGCAAATGGTGGTCACACGAGATACTGTTTTTCAAATCCAACCCCCTAGATTTATTTTAGGTATCTGTGATAACAGATGCATGTCTGTATTTCCAGTCATGTGAAATCCATAGATTAGGGCCTAATGAATTTATTTCAATTGACCGATTTCCTTATATTAACTGTAACTCAGTAAAATCTTTGAAAATTGTGCATGTTGTGTTTATATTTTTGTTCAGTGTAGGTAGTGTAGGTATTATTGCTAGCAAATATGTAGTTATTTTCTAGCAACATTAGCTAACTTTCTCCCAGCAGTTTCAATCTAGCTAGCTAATAAAGCTTTTTTTTTTTTTTTTTAAATCAACTTTATCAGATGGATAGCTTAGCAAATATAGCTATTAGTTTTCCCCTCGCATTTAAAGCTGCCTGATACAGCTTGCCAGTGAAGTAGGATGAATTAAGTCAGAAGCCAGCTAGCAATGTCAAGTTCAGGCCTTTTACCAACAAAAATGTACAAGTGTAACAGTATAGCTACTGTCCCTCTCCTCGCCCCAACCTGGGCTTGAACCAGGGACCCTCTGCACACAACAACTGACACCCACGAAGCATCGTTACCCATCACGCCAAAAGCCACGGCCCTTGCATTTGCAACTTCAAGTGACTTTAAATTTACACTGTCTGCCTTATAGAAATATGTTGACGAACTGATAAATGTGTGGCTGTCTTACTCAAGTCATCACTATGGCCATCTGTTATTGGGCCCTAAATGTATTACCAGCGACAACACCTGGACAAAGTTTGCCATTGCAGTGTTAAAAAAAAATCAAAATAATTCCAAACAGTAAAATTGTACTTTATTTCTAAGTTGGACCAGCAAATAATTGTGCAAGGGGGTACAGTGAACAGCTGTCTCAACTACATGGTGCTGACAAGAAATACTAGTACTCATCTTACTGATGCCGTGTGGGGGGGGGGGGGGGGGTGTGTTATTGCTTGGAACAAAAATGGGAATCTTAAAAGGCTGTGACTTGGGATTTCATTAAAAGGCTCGTCCACTATTTCCCCACACACGCATACTGGAATCCTAAAGATTGTCATAAAAAAATAACTAAGCAAACTAGATTTTAAAAAACTTTCTCTCTTGCGTAATGATCATGATCTACATCCAAATACATTAGGGGATTTTTGCACTGAGTGGGAGAGATTCAGAGCCCTCTAACAGAGACTAGTCAGTCTCACCCCTGCCCCATCACCACGTTCTCTCCACGGCATACCTGGCTCAGCACAGGAAGGCACATTCATCCACAAACCCCTCCCCCACATGTAGGTATTTAACACAGATCCCTCTGGTGCAGACCAACAAGGTCAACCTGAGGATACATCAACACTCCTGCTTGTCTTTGACCAACAGGACTGTGTGCTGCCCCCCGCTGGCCACCATCAGTACTATGCGGTTCTCCAGCTGCTTGCCCGTCATCTCTACAGGGCTCCATTCGTCGTCCTCCTCACCCGTGCCAAGCTGGAGGTTAGTGCCCATACCCCAGGCATACACAGACCCTGCAATAAATACACACATCAGCGGACCATAAATAGACACAATGGCCTTGGAGTCATTCCTATCACAATTACACACAATAATGTAGACATGCACAACATCAGCAGGTAATTATTTTTATAAACCAGAAATACACTAGCTATGACCTCACCTTGTTTGGTGACAGCGTAGCTGACCGATGCCCCACATGCCACCACCTGGGCTACATCCAGTCCTTCCACAGGCGTGGGCTCGCTCTTCTCCTCTGCCCCCTGGCCCAGACCCAGACGCCCATACTCTGCCCGGCCCAGGCTGTACACCTTCCCTATAGGAGGACAGAGAAAGGAGACATCTCTATCTTCCCAATTTGTGCTGCACTATGCAGTTGACAGATTCTTGAACAGTCCAAGTTCTGACATAGTTGATCTGATCAAGAGCGTTTAAAATAAAAGATGGGCCCCGAAGCGCTTACCGGCAGAGTCGAGGCAGACTGTGTGGTGCTGTCCCCCTGAGAAGCCAATCCAGTTAATGGTGGAGTTTTTGAAGGTGGTAAGTTTTATTGGAACGAAGCATGTGTTGATGAGCTTGGTCCCTGGAAACATTAGTACAGAGGTCTATGGTCAATGGGTACTGTGTGACTCTCCAACACACCCAACTGCAATTCTAGAGCAGATCAGAGAATGCATAAATAACCAGGTTTCCAGCCAACCTTTCTATGCAAGTAAAGTACATGTCAGATAAAAAAAATGCTTCCTTTATGCGCATATATTGACAACCACCATATCAAAGTAAAAATGTGCATATTTCTTTATGCATATTTTTCCATTTTCACATGAAAATCTGTTGCCAATTGGATGGAAACCTAGCTATAGTTGATTAATTAAGCTCAAATTGGAGGATAAACCAAGTTCTGTTACAGTATTTCTGATGGTTGTCAAATACATTTTTATCTTATGCTCACCAAGCTGATGGTAGTTTGACAGTCCAAATCCGTAGACGTGGCCTTCTTTTGACACAGCAATGGTCATATAAGCCCCACAGAAGGCATCTGTGAAGTGAACTTTGCCCCTAGACTGGACCTTCACAATCTGAGGTATCAGCAACCGCACTGTAATCATACAGAAACACATGTCCTGACTGTCACCCATAGCAGTCAAAA
This sequence comes from Salmo trutta, assembly GCF_901001165.1. Taxonomy (NCBI): domain Eukaryota; kingdom Metazoa; phylum Chordata; class Actinopteri; order Salmoniformes; family Salmonidae; genus Salmo; species Salmo trutta. The sequence continues at coordinate 35,037,108 of NC_042993.1, read as the reverse complement.
CAGAGAATAGTGGTATAGATATTCATTCATCATATGAGTGCTCACACCAAAACTACAGCTGAATGAATACAGCGTCAGAGGTAAATGGTTTCAGTTGGTACATACACAGCCCTTTCCTGCCCCCTCGGTTGGCAAAGAGCTCTGGCACCCTTCCCAGCTGCCCCTGCTCTCCGCAGCCTGATGTGTAGAGGTCACCGCTTGTGGTCAGCATCACCAAGTGGTCATTACCTGGGGGTCAGAGGTCATGAATATGGTCTTATAACCAGGGCAGCATTGAGCAAGAAACGATATGGTAGAAAGCTCAGCTGTAGGACAAACATGCCTCTGACCTGCAGAAGGAATCACGTCAGTTGTAATCATTATATTTTTATTGAACGTGGTCCAGACCTCCGGTCAAGCAGAACCTATGTAGAGAAACCTTAAAGGTTAGGGACAGAGTCCCCATTTCTCACCTGATGCTATTTTCATCACAGGCCCTTTCATTGGGACCTTGACAGGCACAGTAACCTTCTTCATAGGCTCTAGTAGACCAATGACTCCGCTGTTATCCTAATGCAAATGGGACAATGTGTGAAATGTGAGAATTGCAGGTTCTCTGAATTTGGTATATGACAGAGATGGCATATGCTGCTGCTATTGTTTATTATCTGCTACTTTATTCCCAGTTATACAGTGCATGTACATATCTACCTCGTACCCCTGCACATCAACTCGGTATAGGTACCCTGTGTATATAGCCAAGTTATCATTACATGTATTAATTTCTATTATTTTTCCATTTTCTTTCTCTGCATTGTTGAGAAAAGCCCATAAGTAAGCATTTAACTGTTAGTCCACACCTGTTTACGAAGCATGTCACAAATAAAATTGTATTCCATTTGATTAGTTAAAAGGCAGATGCAATGCAAGTCAATGGAAAGTCAATTTAAGATTATTTGAGTAACAGAATGGTGCATAAACAGTTTCCAGGGTGTTTGACAGCAGTTAAACCCTGTCCCCTACTCACCCTGAAAGAGCCCCAGATGTATACTGCACCGTCGTCTGTGAGTGCAGCTGTGTGACTGTCCCCAGCAGACACCTGAACCACCCTCTCGTCCAGGGACACCTTTCCTGGCACCATCTCGGAGCCCTCCTCTGTAGTCTCTCGACCCAGAGCACCCTCGTCATTGCAGCCAAACGTGTAGATCTACACCAGTGACAAGCATCTTGTTACTAAGCAAAGTCATATATCCTTAAGATAGTTTCTCAGCCCCAGGTTAATCTTAGTCCAGGGTGTATGTTATGTATATATATATATATATATATATATAAAATATATGTGTATATATATATATACATACATACATACATACATACATACATACATACATACATACATACACACACACACACATATATATATATATTCACAAAGTGTCTCCCAAGTAGGAGTGCCGATCTAGGATCAGTTTTGCCTTTTAAATAAGACCTTATCCTAGATCAGCACTCTTACTATGAGCCAGTGTTAATTTTGGCTAAATCTAAAATAGCTGCCATTAGGCAGTTTAGTAATTTCCTCTTTTGGTCACATTTCCCTCTACATTTTTCCCCCCCATGAAAGAATGTATATTTACCTCCAACTTCAATAATGTTCACAATAAGATAGGCCTATTTGGACAAGGCTACAATTACCACATAGCTGGCAACATCGCTTGTAGCAGATTGTAACAAAAGTCAGCCATTATTTATCATATAGGCTACAAAACCTTGGCTACTAGTAAAATAATTTGGGCCCATACAGCTCAGATTCTCCCCATCATAACCTCGTGATGTGGGTAAATAACAGTGATTCCCCCCTTTTTATTTAAATGGGAGAACCTGAGCTTTCCAACAATGCCAAAATTAATAATTTACTCCTAATATTTCAGCAAATAGCCTTAGTATTTCCAATCAGATAAAAGCAACTGCACTCGCATTTCCCAAATGCAAGAGCGTCAACAGATGAATAACAGCGCACATGGTAATAGAGCTTCTGATGTGATCAAAGCAAAAATAGCCTATATGAAAGTAAGAGAGTAAACATTAAAGGTTCTAAGTTGAGGTTAGTTACAATTGAAGTGTCCTGGCTGCACATCAGTTCAAAAGAGGAGTGACCTCCTGGTAGCTGTGTGTGTGTGGTAGAGCCAGACAGATGAGCTTCATCAGCCAGTGCAACTGAAAGACCACTGAGAGGATCGCATTATATTCCACAAAGGCATGTATGCTTATGATGGGACACAAACGGCGCAAAGGAGCTTCATGTGAAATTATGTCAATTAGTATCACGTGGAATTCTCATCTCTTTACATTTGTCAACTAAAATACAATCATTTTTAATAGTTATTGTTTTCTTCAGGGCATTTCATCTCGTTATCGTCATTTGTTTGCGTCAGGAAATTTTTCATAATTGTTGGTGAAATAAAAACAGCTCTGAGCCAATTCATGAATACAGGGCCTGAACTAAAAAGCATTTCTAATAGATATTCTCAATTGAGCATTTTTTTTCCTCCCACCTTAATTTAACCAGGTAGGCCAGTTGAGAACAAGTTCTCATTTACAACTGCAACCTGGCCAAGATAAAGCAAAGCAGTGTGACAAAAAACAGAGTTACACATGGGATAAACAAACATACAGTTAAACACATCTGTATACAGTGTGTGCAAATGAAGTAAGGAGGTAAGGCAATAAATAGGCCAATAGTGGCAAAGTAATTACAATTTAGCAATTGACACTGGAGTGATATATGTGCAGATGAGGATGTGCAAGTAGAAATACTGGCGTGCAAAAGAGCAGAAAAACAAAAACGGGATGAGATGGGTAGTTGGTTGGATGGATGGGTTATTTACAGATGGGCTGTGTACAGCTGCAGCGATCGGTAAGCTGCTCTTACAGCTGATGCTTAAAGTTAGTGAGGGAGATATAAGTCTCCAACTTCACTGATTTTTTAAAAAGACCAGTAGCATGGTTAATCTGGATTTATGAAATTGGATGCAGTATCTTGAGACAGTTGAAGTTGGATCTGCCTCCTTCACTCACATTTCCAGTGTCACTGAGACAGACTGTGTGCATGCCCCCCGCCGCCACCTGCACCACACCCTCAGGCAGGGTCACCAGGGCCGGCCTCTTCCTCTCCATGATGTCCTCTCCCAGACCCAGCTGTCCTACGTCCCCTTGGCCCAGCACTAGAACCAGACCCTTCTCCTGCCCATGGCTGCTGTGGGAAACTGACACCAACAGTATTATTTAATCCAAACTGTAGTATCTTTATAAAAATGGCGCAATTAACAAGCACAGACGCTAATGATGATTCTATTTCAAAGGACTCATACTAGGGGTGTGTTCAAGTAGGCAGCTTGACAAAGAGAGAACATCTAACAATAGACTTCATATTGGCTTAATGGAGTCAGTCAGTGGCTTACCTTTAACTTTCTTAGGATCGTTTACTTCCTCAGGTTTACTTTCCTTCGGTCTCTTATTAAGAGCCTTCTTTGCAGGCATGGCTACAACAGACCCTGCACAAAACAACTCGTGTGAAAAGATTTGAGGGGGAAACAAGCCTGTAGGAACAGAAAATGAAGACTGCATTTAATATAGCAAATAATTATTTTAGGAAGGTTATTAGAGGAAGAACAATTCTAGATAACAGTTCCAATTCTGGGATACAATAATATTGCTGCAGTAGGATATCAGTTACAAAGTATAATGTGACCTATGGAAGAGGGCAGTGTGATTTTGGATTTGGAACAGATGTCAGGAATTAATGCGGACAGCTGTTGCACAAGATGTACGTGCAGCGAGACTTGGACTAGAGTGGTATGCAACGTTACGACCGACAGGCGCAAACAACATAGCTACTTGTTCCTGGCTGCAAACAACCATCCTGTTAACTTTAGCCATGTGGTTGATACACGTCCCAGGTACATGGTGATGGCTATAGCTAGTACTGCCATCAATTGTCGGTACATTTGTTAGACTGGTGTATATTGCTATAGTAAATACAGAACTTAGTCACTTTGGTCAGCTAGCTTGTTCGCTAGAACTAAGCTAATGTTAGCATACAAGCGCCTGTGGTTGCAATGACAACGTTAGCCAGCTAACGTTAGCTGGCTAAGTTAACAGTTCGCAATTGAGTTTGTTTAAACCAGAAAGTGTGCTAACGTGTTCGCTATTTTACCAACACAAAGCTAACGCTAACTAGCTGCACTTTAAACGGGAAGGTTAGGCTAGCTAACATTGCCAACAGGAGTTGGCTAACGTTATCTGAAAGTTAGCTTGCTAGCTGATTCATTGGTACATGGATCAAAATATCCCGCTAAACGAATCCAAATAACTAAACAGCTCGTGGCTATATTAAGATAACTCGTATATTCCGTTTTCACCAAGGGAAAAATATTAAATACCGACATACTTGCCTGTACCGTGGATCACTTTGGTAGCTAACAGATATGAAGCCACACTGGTTCAGTGTGCGTGTTACTGTAGGCTATCCCAGTCGGCAACTGTTCTACACAGACCACGCGCCCTCAATTTTTAAAGAGACAGTGGCCGTGTTAGAAATCTGTCTTGCCAATTACTGCACACCGAATGTACTATTTAGAACGTACTGTTTAGTAAAAACGAAAACAGTCTTAACGTATGCATCAAATTGTGTAGGTAGACTTGACTGAAATAGTAGCAAAAGGTAAATGTTGAACTTGCACACATATCAACTAAAAACAGTTTGACTGCAGAATCGAAAATGCTGTCAGTCTGATCAAGGCGTTAAAGCTGCACTATACAGAACTCGCACCGCCATTTCCTGGTGGCTAAAATTCTGATAGTTCTAATACGTTTATGTGACAAAACAAGCACTTAAGTTTAGTTTTTGCTTCTTTTACTTTGAGTTTTGTACATCAGCTTCAAACTGCTGAAAATACAATATTTTTTGTTATGGAAAATATATTTCACAGTGGTTCAGCTGGTACAATGATTCTCTATACTAAACTTAACGGGAAGCATAGAAATAGCGCACATAAAACAGATTTACCGCTTCTTAGACTTGCTTTGAATGAGAATGACAGATCTATAACTCATATTTCTATGTGAATTTGGTCAATTTGCCCGAAAAGTTACAGATTGCAGCTCCTTTTCTTTCCTAGACTCCTTTCCTTCTTTCTTAGCGTCCTTTCATTTCCTCTTTTCCTAACTTCCTTTCCTTCTTCCATTCCTTTCCTCTCTACTGTGCGTTGTTGATACCGGCCAGAAAATAAAGGAAACACTTGAGTAAATGAGGGATACAAAGTATATTGAAAGCAGGTGCTTCTCTAAATGAAGCTAGGAAAGGAAAGTAAGCTAGGAAAGTAGAAATAAAGAGAGTTAGGAAAGGAGACACGGAAAGGGAGCGAGAAAAGGAATCTAGGAAAGAAAAGGAGGAAAGAAAAGGAAGAAGGAAAGGAAGCTAGGAAAGGTAGATAGGGATGGAGGTGAGGAAAGGGATGTAGGGAAAGAAAGGAAGCAAGGAAAGGAGGAAAGGAAGCTAGGACAGGAAATAAAGTTAGGAAAGGAGGAAAATAAAGGGAGTTGGGAAAGGGAGCGAGGAACGGAGAAAAGGAATCTAAGAAAGAAAATAAGGAAAGGAAAGGAAGCTAGGAAAAGGGAGCTAGGAAAAGAGGAAAGGAGCTAGGAAAGGTAAGGAGATGAGGATAGGGAAGTTGGTGAGAACATTTAGATTGGGAAGGAACGGAAGCTAGGAAAGGAAAGGAGACACGGAAAGGGAGCGAGAAAAGGAATCTAGGAAAGAAAAGGAGGAAAGAAAAGGAAGAAGGAAAGGAAGCTAGGAAAGGTAGATAGGGATGGAGGTGAGGAAAGGGATGTAGGGAAAGAAAGGAAGCAAGGAAAGGAGGAAAGGAAGCTAGGACAGGAAATAAAGTTAGGAAAGGAGGAAAATAAAGGGAGTTGGGAAAGGGAGCGAGGAACGGAGAAAAGGAATCTAAGAAAGAAAATAAGGAAAGGAAAGGAAGCTAGGAAAAGGGAGCTAGGAAAAGAGGAAAGGAGCTAGGAAAGGTAAGGAGATGAGGATAGGGAAGTTGGTGAGAACATTTAGATTGGGAAGGAACGGAAGCTAGGAAAGGAAAGAAAGCTAGGAAAGGAGGAACAGAAAAGGAGAGAGGAAAGGAGGAAAGGAATCTAAGAAAGAAAAGGTGGAGTACACATGTATGTGGTAGGGATTAAGGATCTAAACCTAGGCCAGTTAGTGACTAAGCCTACACGGCCTAACCATAAAAATCCTTCAAAGTCAACTCTGATTGATTGTATTTTAACGAATACCTCTGAGAAATATGTTTCTACTGGTGTTTCTACTAGTGACCATTGCCCAGTTGTTTGTGTTGGAGATGTGAGAATACAAAAATCTAAGCCTTGTGTCATCACAGACGAATTTTAAAAACTTCCTTGAACAGGCTTTTTTACACAATCTTTATTTTAGTGACCTTGATTGTATTTCAGCTGTCACTGAACCAGATTTAGCTTTGAGCCTCGTCAATACTATTGTGGAAAATCATAATCCCTTAAAAAAAATTAAGGGTTAAAGGTAGATCGAAAGGACACAGGCTTAGGCCCAGACTGGCAAGCTTTTAAGCAACTGAGGCATAGCCGTGGGAAGTAGGGGTGCTGACTGTGATGCAGCACCCCCTAAAAAACAATATACTATACTAGCTATATTGCTAAATGCTATATTTTATACAGTGGCAAGAAAAGTATGGATTTCTGCATAAATTGGTCATGAAATTTGATGTGAGCTTCATCTAGGTCACAACAATAGACAAACACAGTCTGCTTAAACTAATGACACACAAACAATTATACGTTTTCATGTCTTTATTGAACACACCGTGAAAACATTCACAGTGCAGGGTGAAAAAAGTATGTGAACCCTTGGATTTAATAACTGGTTGACCCTCCTTTGGCAGCAATAACCTCAACCATTATTATTGACTGTATGTTTGTTTTACTCCATGTGTAACTCTGTGTTGTTGTATGTGTCGAACTGCTTTGCTTTATCTTGGCCAGGTCGCAATTGTAAATGAGAACTTGTTCTCAACTTGCCTACCTGGTTAAATAAAGGTGAAATAAATAAAAACTAAAAAACCAAACGTTTTCTGTAGTTGCAGATCAGACCTGCACAACAGTCAGGAGGAATTTTAAAGAGGACCATTACTCTTTACAAAACTGTTTAACTTCAGCAATATTCTTGGGATGTCTTGTGTGAACTAGTCGCTTGAGGTCATGCCACAGCATCTCAATCTGGTTGAGGTCAGGACTCTGACTGGGCCACTCCAGAAGGCATATTTTATTTTGTTGAAGCCATTCTGTTGTTGATTTACTTCTGTGTTTTGGATCGTTGTCCTGTTGCATCACCCGACTTCTGTTGAGCTTCAATTGGCGGACAGATAGCCTAACATTCTTCTGCAAAATGTCTTGATAAACTTGAGAATTAATTTATCCATCAATGATAGCAAGCTGTCCAGGTCCAGAGGAAGCAAAGCAGCCCCAAAACACGATGCTCCATCCACCATACTTTACAGTTTGGATGAGGTTTTGATGTTGGTGTGCTGTGCCTTTTTTTCTCCACACAGTGTTGTGTTCCTTCCAAACAACTCAACTTTAGTTTAATCTGTCCACAGAATATTTTGCCAGTAGCGCTGTGGAACATCCAGTTGCACTTTTGCAAACTTCAGACGTGCGGGAATGTTTTCTTTGGACAGCAGTGGCTTCTTCCGTGGTGCCCCACCATGAACACCATTCTTGTATAGTGTTTTGCGTATCGTAGACTCCTCAACAGAGATGTTAGCATGTTCCAGAGATTTCTGGAGCTGACACTCTAGGATTCTTCTTAACCTCATTGAGCATTCTGCGCTGTGCTCTTGCAGTCATCTTTGCAGGACGGCCACTACTAAGGAGAGTAGCAACAGTGCTGAACTTTCTCCATTTATAGATCATTTGTCTTACTGTGGACTGATGAACATCAAGGCTTTAAGATGTACTTTTGTAACCCTTTCTATATTTATACAAGTAAACTTCTGAGATCTCTTTTGTTTGAGGCATGGTTCACATCAGGCAATGCTTCTTGTGAATAGCAAACTCAAATTTTGTGAGTGTTTTTTATAGGGCAAGGCAGCTCTAACCAACATCTCCAATCTCGTCTCATTGTTTGGACTCCTGACTCCAATTAGCTTTTGGAGAAGTCAGTAGTCTAGGGGTAGAACATACTTTTTCCAACCTACACTGTGAATGTTTAAATGATGTATTCAATATAGACAATAAAAATACAGTAATTTGTGTGTTATTATGTTTGTCTATTGTTGACCAATTTATGCAGAACCCAGGGTTCCAAAGGGTTCACATACTTTTTCTTGCCACTGTATATATATATATATATATTTTTTTTTTACAAAAGTAGTGCATTGGGCCTTTACTAGTATTAGCGTACCAATATAGACTTCTGTAAGGTGGGCAACAACGCTGGCCCCTAAAAAATTCAGCATCTCAGCTTTGGAAAAAAAGGCAGTTGTATAATTCTTTTAATTTCACCTTTATTTAACCAGTAGGCCAGTTGAGAACAAGTTCTCATTTACAACTGCGACCTGGCCAAGATAAAGCAAAGCAGTGTGACAAAAACAACAACACAGAGTTACACTTAAACAAATGTACAGTCAATAACACAAAATAAGAGAAAAATAGAAACATCTATGTACAGTGTGTGCAAATGTAGAAGAGTAGGGAGGTAGGAAATAAATAGGCCCTAAAGGCAAAAATAATTAAAATTTAGCATTAATACTGGAGTGATAGATGTGCAGATGATGATGTGCAAGTAGAGATACTGGGGTGCAAAAGAGCAAGAGGGTAAGTAATAATATGGAGATGAGGTAGTCGGGTGTGCTATTTACAGATTGGCTGTGTACAGGTACAGTGATTGGTAAGCTGCTCAGACAGCTGATGCTTAAAGTTAGTGAGGGAGATATAAGACTCCAGCTTCAGAGATTTTTGCAATTCGTTCCAGTCATTGGCAGCAGAGAACTGGAAGGAAAGGCAGCCAAAGGAAGTGTTGGCTTTGGGGATGACTAGTGCAATATACCTGCTGGAGCGGGTGCTATGGGTGGGTGTTGCTATGGTGACCAGTGAACTGAGATAAGGCGGGGCTTTACCTAGCAAAGACTTATAGATGACCTAGAGCCAGTGGGTTTGGCGATGGATAAGTAGTGATGCTGGCCAGCCAACGAGAGCATACAGGTCGCAGTGGTGGGTAGTATATGGGGCTTTGGTGATAAAACGGATGGCACTGTGATAGATTACAAATTAAGAACAGTATCTTGCAGGATTCAATAGTTGGAATTGTAAGAGTTGTTGCCCTGTCCATTTCTCTGCAATTTCCATTCTAATGGAATCCAAAAAGAACAAAACCCTGTCCTCAAACATTTACATCAAAAGGTGCAAAGTTATGGGCAAAGACATCCACATGAAATAAAAAAAATGTCTTGATCAAATAAGATGGAAAACAAACACTTTTTGTAGGGTATTAATTTACCATTCTAACAAACCACATAATGTAAATGTACATTACTGTATTGTACATAGGCTGGTCATCTAGGTCTGTACCTGTACACTTTCCAACACCATGAAGAAAAACAATGCACAATACAGTACTTGAGTACAGTCATGGCCAAAATTTGAGAATGACACAAATATTAATTTTCACAAAGTCTGCTGCCTCAGTTTGATGATGGCAATTTCAATATACTCCAGAATGTTATGAAGAGTGATCAGATGAATTGCAATTAATTGCAAAGTCCCTCTTTGCCATGCAAATGAACTGAATCCCCCAAAAACATTTCCACTGCATTTCAGCCCTGCCACAAAAGGACCAGCTGACATCATGTCAGTGATTCTCTCGTTAACACAGGTGTGAGTGTTGACGAGGACAAGGCTGGAGATCACTCTGTCATGCTGATTGAGTTCAAATAACAGACTGGAAGCTTCAAAAGGAGGGTGGTGCTTGGAATCATTGTTCATCCTCTGTCAACCATGGTTAATCTGCAAGGAAACACGTGCCGTCTTCAATACAAAAAAGGGCTTCAAAGGCAAGGATATTGCTGCCAGTAAGATTGCACCTAAATCAACCATTTATCGGACCATCAAGAACTTCAAGGAGAGCGGTTCAATTGTTGTGAGGAAGGCTTAAGGGCGCCCAAGAAAGTCCAGCAAGCGCCAGGACCGTCTCTTAAAGTTGATTCAGCTGAGGGATCGTGGCACCACCAGTACAGAGCTTGCTCAGAAATGGCAGCAGGCAGGTGTAAATGCATCTGAGTGTGAGGCTAAGGGTTTTGTGAGGCTAAGGGTTTTGGAGGATGGCCTGGTGTCAAGAAGGGCAGCAAAGAAGCCATTTCTCTCCAGGAAAAACATCCGGAACAGACTGATATTCTGCAAAAGGTACAGGGATTGGACTGCTGAGGACTGGGGTAAAGTCATTTTCTCTGATAGATCCCCTTTCCAGTTGTTTGGGGCATCCGGAAAAAAGCTTGTCCGGAGAAGACAAGGTGAGCGCTACCAATCAGTCCTGTGTCATGCCAACAGTAAAGCATCCTGAGACCATTCATGTGTGGGGTTGCTTCTCAGCCAAGGGAGTGGGCTCACTCACAATTTGCCTAAGAACACAGCCATGAATAAAGAATGGTACCTACACATCCTCCGAGAGCACCTTCTCCCAACCATCCAGGAACAGTTTGATGATGAACTATGCCTTTTCCAGCATGATGGAGCACCTTGCCATAAGGCAAAAGTGATAACTAAGTGGCTCGGGGAACAGAACATCGATATTTTGGGTCCAGGGCCAGGAAACTCCCCAGACCTTAATCCCATTGAGAACTTGTGGTCAATCCTCAAGAGGCTGGTGGACAAACAAAAACCCACACATTCTGACAAACTCCAAGCATTGATTATACAAGTATGGGCTGCCATCAGTCAGGATGTGGCCCAGAAGTTAATTGACAGCATGCCAGGGCGGATTGCAGAGGTCTTGAAAAAGAAGGGTCAACACTGCAAATATTGACTCTTTGCATCAACTTCATGTAATTGTCAATAAAAGCCTTTGACACTTATGAAATGCTTGTAATTATACTTCAGTATTCCATAGTTACAGCTGACAAAAATATCTAAAGACACTGAGGCAGCAGACTATGTGAAAATTAATATTTGTGTCATTCTCAAAACTTTTGGCCAAGACTATAGAACCCCAAAGAACCCATTTAGCTAAAAGTAGAAGCTTTTCATCTAGTTGAATCAAAGAGGAAGAGGCGAAGCGAGAGGTTTAACTACCCCAAATCTGTCCACAAAAATCAGCCCACAAAGTGAGGAATTTTGTTTGGAAGTCATTAACCAAGTTTAGATCCACAGTTTTTATGCGAGTAAAGTCATACCATATTTTCAAAAAAATCACAATGTGATTTTATATAAAATGTCAACAGTTAATTTTTTCATTCGACATGTTGAGAGATTTTTGTGTCAGTAAAATGTATTATGCAAGAATTGTCAGTGGAAAAGCTTTTATGCGCAAATATTAATATTATAACCATCATATCAAAGTAAACTTGGAGTCACGCAAAGACATGTGTGGTCCTCCCACTACGACTTGTCAGGAAATCATGCAATTTTTTAGGCTACAGATTAAATAAATTATGAACTTCACATGGTGGTGAAAGTGCAAGGTAATGAGCTTGATACTCCTTTCCAATAATAATCGAGGGTCTTATTCTGTTGACATGATGATCGATGCTTACTGCTGTTTGACAAATACAAATATGAATTGCTTTTATCCATATTAATCTCATCATGTAGACTAGCCTACCCTCACAGCCTACTCACACTGTGTCTGTTATTGGCTAGAGCTCACACGCCACGACCAGAGTAGGCACATTTGCTATTTAACAGTTTTTGTGATCTGTAGAGTGGGAAATGCAATGGAAACACATTGCTTCAGTTTTCATGTACCGAATAAAAATCTAAAGTTAAAAAAAAATAATTGTGTGCACTATGTCATTTTTATTCACACCAAGTCTGTTAGGACACACCACTGCAGGGAAAATGCCCATCTATTCTTTATGCAGATTTTAGAACACATGAAAATCTGCCTCCAATTGGATGGAAACCTAGCTAATGAGAGAGTGTCGAATTTGGTCAACAAAATGTTTTATTGCTAATTTCGTACTTAAGGCTAATTCGATCAAATAGAAGTTTTGTAATGGTCAGGTTGTTACGAATGCACTGATATAAGTGGACACGTGGCATTTCAGCAAAGTTGTCATAGAGATGGATAAAGGACTCATCATGGATATACATTGCCATTAAAGGGCTTCCACCATTTTAATGTAGTCAATTGGGTGGGTTTTCGGCAGGTAGCCTAGCAGTTAAGAGCGTTGGGCCAGTATCACAGAGGTGGTTTGAATCACAGAGGTGGAAAAATCTGCCATTCTACCCTTGAGCAAGTCAGTTCACCCTCAACAACAACTGCTCCCCTGGTGCCGATGACATCGATTAAAGCAGCCCCTCACACCTCTCTGATTCAGAGGGGTTGGGTTAAATACGGAAGAGACATTTCGGTTGAATGCATTCAGTTGTGCAACTGACTAGGTATCCCCTTTCCTATGAATTGGGAGCAATCAGCCAATGAAGAAGAAGAAAAATGTAGTACTTTAAAATGGAGATAGCCTCAATGGCGCAGCCCATGCTGTCACAGACGCTATGATGGCACAGATACATAGATGAGTCCTTTATCTATCTCTATGGCATGTTGTTCACATGTGTATCTGTCCTCTCGTTGGCTAGAATGGTTCCCCCTGCTCTTGCCTCCTCCTGTCTGCGTTCCATCTTTGAGAACATGTATTTCCATTGTCAGAGCCGTCACTCGAATATCTTGTCAATATAATAGACCATCTTTGTTAGAATTCAGCGCACACTATTGAGGAAGAGAATGGTATTTCAAGACCCACCTCTGTCTGACAACAGCTGATAATCAGCTGAGGGGATGCACTGTAAATAGTATCCAGCTGCAGTAGCCTGTGACTAAAACTAGCCTTTCACTAAAACCAATACTATTGCAATCTACTGGCCGTGGTTAATCCCTACCACATACATGTGAACTCCTCCTTTTCTTTCCTATATTCCTTTCCTTCTTTCCTCTAACCCTTTCTTGTCCTCCATTCCTAGCTTCCTTTCCTTCTTCCTTTCCTTTCTACAGGCCGTGATTTTATGTGTTATTTTATTTAACCTTTATTTTGATCGGGAAGATATATTGAGACCTACAGTAGGTCTCTTTTCCAAATGTGCCCTGTATAATACAATATAAAAATACACATTATACACTATATATATATATATATATATATAGATATATAGATATATAGATATAGATATAAACATTACAATACAAAAACATAGTCATGGTAAGCACAAATAAAACATCACAAATCACCCAGAAAAACAGTTACAAATAAGTTCCCAATCAATACTTTAAATTGAAATATATTTTGAATTCTGTTCCAGCAATACGGTGCATTAAAGCTAAAAGCAGATTTGCCTAGCTCTGTGGAGACCCTAGGAACCTCAAAAGTTAACCAATCCTGTGAACGGGTTAGGCAACTCAGGTGTCTATACTTCAACAGCAAAGTTAGATAAGACAGAAGTTTATGAAGTAGGGCCTTGTAAACAAAAAGGGAGTAATGTAGAGATCTTCGGGTATTTAGCGAAGTCCAGCCAAACTTTAAATACAGAATACAGTGATGAGTATCTAAAATGTCACCTGTAACAAAACAAAGGGCACTATGGTAGATGGAATCCAAAAGTTTAAGAGTAATAGCAGTTGCACTTTGATAAATAATATCACCATAATCAAGAACAGATAAAAAGATTGACTGAATAATCTGCTTCCTACTGTTTAGAGAGGCACAATCTGTTTCTATAGAAAGAGACAATTTTAAATCTTAGCTTCATAACCAACTCATCTATTTGTTTTTTAACCGTCAAATCCATATCAATCCAAATGCGTATAGGCCTATTTATATGCGGGAACACGTTCAATTGGAGAACCATCTATTGAGTGATCATGTAATTAGTCTTACGAGAGTTTAAAAACAACATAAATTTTGTTTTGCCCATATTAAGCACGTTTTAAATCAGCAAGGGATTCCTGTATAGCTATACAATCTGACTGTAGTTTTGACGCAGCCAGATCAACAGTCCGGGCAATAACATACATAATAATAGTATCATCTACATATAGATGAAGCTTACCATTTTTAACAGATTGACCAAAGGTGGTTATATAAATAGAGAAGAGAACACGTTCCAAAATCGACCGCTGTGGTACATTTTACATTTACATTTTAGTCATTTAGCAGACGCTCTTATCCAGAGCGACTTACAGTAGTGAATGCATCCATTTAATTTCATTTCATGCATTTGTACTTCAGGAAATTCAGACTCAACTCAATCACAATGTCCTGAGTTCTGTCACTAAGATAATCATGAAACCATGAACAGGTGTCAGAGCTCAGGCCTATCGAGGACAATATTCAATAAAATTTTAGTGTCTAAAGCATTGGACAAGATCATTAATAACTGGGGTTGCTGTAATTGTGCATGCCCAGGCCTAAACCCTGATTGGTTTACATTCAGAATACATCTCAGATTTTTTTTTAAAAGAGCAAAGTTGTACATTTAACAATGATTCTAGAATCTTAGTACACAAGGAACCCTTGAAGTGGGCCGATAATTAATAAGTAGCCTTTGAGTCCAGCGGGACTGATGCACAGTGTCAATAGGCCTATGGAAGCAATTAGGCCTACAGTGTGACCGACACTACTGGTAGGCTATAGAGATGGACACCATGGAATACTGCATAAACCCCATCCTCAATTATAGGCTACAGGCCACCGTAGGCCTATTATACTGAACAAAAATACGAACGCAACATGCAACAATTTCAAAGATTTTACTGAGCTACAGTTCATATAAGGAAATCAGTCAATTTAAATAAATTGATTTGGCTCTAATCTATGGATTTCACATGACTGGTCAGGGGTGCAGCCATGGGTGGGCCTCACACCCACACTGGGGAGCCAGGCCCAGCCAATCAGAATCAGTTTTCCCCACAAAAGGGCTTTATTACAGACAGAAATACTCCTCAGTAGAAGCCGGGTGTGGAGGTCCTGGGCTGGCATGGTTACACTTGGTCTGCAGTTGTGAGGCCATTTGGAGGAACTGCCAAATTCTCTAAAACAACGTTGGAGGCTTATTGTAGAGAAATTAACATTACATTTTCTAACAACAGCTCTGGTGGACAGTCTTGCAGTCAACATGCCAATTACACGCTCCCTCAAAACTTGAGACATCTGTGGCATTGTGTTGTGTGACAAAACTGAGAGTAGCCTTTCATTGTCCACAGCACAAGGTGCACCTGTGTAATGATCATGCTGTTTAATCAGCTTCTTGATATGTCACACCTGTCAGGTGGGTGGATAATCTTGCCAAAGGATAAATGCTCACTAACAGGGATGTAAAACAATGTGTGCACACAATTTTAGAGAAATACGTTTTTTGTGCATATGGAACATTTCTTATTTATTTTATTTCAGCTCATGAAACATGGGACAAACACTTCACATGTTGTGTTTATATTTGTGTTTAGTATACTTCGTAGCTTAATCAATCATAGGGTATTGTCCAGCCAAAGTAGCCTATATTTCTATGAAACATTTCCCCCACAATACTGCAAAAATACCATAACTTGAGAAATCGTTGGGAAGTAATTTATCTGAAGCCTTTGATCATTTAGGCCTAATATATAGCCCTATGTGTTGCACAGATGCGTGTCTATAGCAAAATAGCTGGCAATTCGGGAAGAGTGGAATTCTAGAAAACAGCTGCTGGTTGTCAGTGAAAGCGCAGCGCAGAGAGATGCAGAGGAAAGTCCGCTTTAAGTTGTTCGATATCCACTTGAAGGCATACGCTACTTTTTATTCTTCTTATATAGCGAGCCACTATGTGCTCCTGCAACGGCATAGTAGCCTACATAATTGGACAAATAAACATTGTAAACCATAGCCTAGCCTACCTCATTGCCAATTTCATTTTTGAAGTGTGAAGCACTTTTCCCCGGGACTGTCTGGAGAACACTGAATGTCACACAGTCCAGGAGAGACCAAAGGATCAGGGCCTAGTTTCCCAGTTGGAAGTCTTCCGACTAGCTTGGAAAGACAGTACCGTGCAGTATCGAAGAGCCCTCACTGCTGCTCGATCATCCTATTTTTCCAACTTAATTTAGGAGAATAAGAACAATCCAAAATGTATTTTTGATAGTTGCAAAGCTAACTAAAAAGCAGCATTCCCCAAGAGAGGATGCCTTTCACTTCAGCAGTGATGAATTAATCAAATCAAATCAAATCCAATTTATTTATATAGCCCTTCGTATATCAGCTGAAATCTCAAAGTGCTGTACAGAAACCCAGCCTAAAACCCCAAACAGCAAGCAATGCATGTGAAAGAGGCACGGTGGCTAGGAAAAACTCCCTAGGAAAAACTCCCTAGAAAGGCCAAAAACCTAGGAAGAAACCTAGAGAGGAACCAGGCTATGAGGGGTGGCCAGTCCTCTTCTGGCTGTGCCGGGTGGATATTATAACAGAACATGGTCAAGATGTTAAAATGTTCATAAATGACCAGCATGGTCAAATAATAATAATCATTGTAGTTGTCGAGGGTGCAACAAGCACGTCCGGTGAACAGGTCAGGGTTCCGTAGCCGCAGGCAGAACAGTTGAAACTGGAGCAGCAGCATGGCCAGGTGGACTGGGGACAGCAAGGAGTCATCATGCCAGGTAGTCCCGAGGCATGGTCCTAGGGCTCAGGTCCTCCGAGAGAAAGAAAGAAAGAGAGAAAGAGAGAATTAGAGAGAGCATATTTAAATTCACATAGGACACCGGATAAGACAAGAGAATACTCCAGATGAAACAGACTGACCCTAGCCCCCCGGCACATAAACTACTGCAGCATAAATACTGGAGGCTGAGACACGAGGGATCAGAAGACACTGTGGCCCCATCCGATGATACCCCCGGACAGGGCCAAACAGGAAGTTCTTCGACGAAAAGATCATGATTATTAGAAAGCAAATTACGGACTCGTCTTTCAATCTGCATATTTCTACAAAGCTCAGTTGTCCTGAGTCTGCACAGAACTGCCAGTACCTAGGATCAATGGAGGCACTCAAGTTTTTAATCCTATATCTCTTGACACATTCATGAAAATAGTCATGGCTCTAAACCTTCAAGCTGCTTACTGGAAACCTACTCCAACTAAACTACTGAAAGAGCTACTTCCTGTGCTTGGCCCTCCTATGTTGAACATAATAAATGTCTCCCTATCCTCCAGATGTGTACCAAACTCACTAAAAGTGGCAGTAATAAAGCCGCTCATGATATAGCCAAACCTTGACCCAGAAAATGAAAAGAACTATCGGCCTATATCGAATCTAACATTTTTCTCAAATTATTTAGAAAAACCTATTGCACAGCAACTCACTGCTTTCCTGATGACAAATAATGTATACGAAATGCTTCAATCTGGTTTTAGACCCCATCATAGCACTGAGACTGCACTCTTGTAAGTGGTAAATTACCTTTTAATGGCATCAGACCAAGGCTCTGCATCTGTCCTCGTGCTCCTAGATCTTAGTGCTGCTTTTGACAACATTGATCACCACATTCTTTAGGAGAGATTGGAAACCCTAATTGGTCTACATGGACAAGTTCTTGCCTGGTTTAGATCTTATCTGTCTGAAAGATATCAGTTCGTCTCTGTAGATGGTTTGTCCTCTGGCAAATCAATTGTAAGTTTCAGTGTTCATCAAGGTTCCGTTTTAGGACCACTATTGTTTTCACTATATATTCTACCTCTTGGTGATGTCATTCAGAAACATAATGTTAACTTTCACTGCTATGTGGACGACACACAGCTGTACATTTTGATGAAACATGGTGAAGCCCCAAAATTGCCCTCCCTGGAAACCTGGAAGTGAAGTGGAAGTGGATGGTGGAAAATGTTCTACTTTTAAACTCGGACAAAACAGAGATGCTAGTTCTAGGTCCCAGGAAACAAAGAGATCTGCTGTTGGATCAGACAATTCATCTTGATGGTTGTACAGTCGTCTCAAATAAAACTGTGAAGGACTGGACCTTCATCTCTTTTTTGACGAACATATCAAGAATATTTCAAGGAGATATTTTTCCCATCTTCGATAACATTGCAAAAATCTGAAACGTTGTCAAAAATGTATGCAGAAAGCTAATCCATGCTTTTGTCACTTCTAGATTAGACTACTGCAATACTCTGGAGGCAGGGCTTTCTCCTAAAGAGCTCATTTTTTATGAAATGGTCTGCCTATCCATGTGAGAGACGCAGACTCAGTCTCGACCTTTTAGTCTTTACTTAAGACTCATGTCTTTAGTAGGTCCTATGGCTGAGTGATGTCTGGCCCAGGGGTGAGAAGGTGAACGGCAAGGCATTGGAGCGACGAACTGCCCTTGCTGTCTCTGCCTGACATGCTGCCCTCTCTCCACTGGGATTCTCTGCCTCTGACCCTATTACGGGGACAAAGTCACTGGCTTACGAGTGCTCTTCCATGCCGTCCCTAGGAGGGGTGCATCACTTGAGTGGGTTGAGTCACTGACTTGATCTTCCTGGATGGTTTTGCGCCCCCTTTGGCTCGTGAGGTAGAGTACATCTTCGTGGGCTATACTCAGCCTTGTCTCAGGGTAGTAAGTTGGTGGTCTGTTGATATCCATCTAGTGGTGTGGGAGTTGTGCTTTGGCAAAGTTGGTACTGTTATATCCTGCATGGTTGGCCCTGTCCGGCAATATCGTTGGACGTTGCCACAGTGTCCCCAACCCATCCCCCCCCCCCCCCGTCTCAGCCTCCAGTATCTATGCTGCAATAGTCTATGTGCCGGCGGGCTAGGATCAGTCTGTTATATCTGGTGTAATTGTCCTGTCTTATCTGGTGTCCTGCGAGAATTTAAGTATGCTCTCTCTAATTCTCTCTCTATCCCTCTCTCCCTCCCCTACCGGAGGACCTGAGCTCTAGGACCATGCCTCAGGACTACCTGGCCTGATGACTCCCCATTCCACCTGGTTGTGCTGCTGCTCCAGTTTCAACTGTTCTGCCTGTGGCTAGGGAACCCTGACCTGTTCACAAGACCTGCTACCTTGTCCCTGACTCTCTCTCTATCTCCCTCTCTCTCACATCTGCTGTCTCGACCTCTGAATGCTTGACTATGAAAAGCCAACTGACATTTACTCCGGAGGTACTTCTGCCCCCTCTACAATCACTGTGATTATTATTTGACCCTGCTGGTGATCTATGAATGTTTTAACATCTTGAAGAACAATCTGGCCTTAATGGCCATGTACTCTTATAATCTCCACCCGGCACAGCCAGAGGAGGATTGGCCACCCCTCAGAGCCTGGTTCCTCTCTAGGTTTCTTCCTAGGTTCCTGCATTTCTAGGGAGTTTTTCCTAGCCACTGTGCATCTACATCTGCATTGCTTGCTGTTTGGGGTTTTAGGCTGGGTTTTTGTATAGCAATTTGTGATATCTGCTGATGTAAAAAGGGCTTTATAAATACATGTGATTGATTTGTTATTGTTTCTACTGCTGATTGCCACTTTAAGCATTACGATTGTCGTAAGAAATGATATCGTTATTTACGATGCAACTTTTTAAGTGTTTCCCAAACAAGCACTTAGAGTGAACCTGTAAGAGCGACAGCTAAGAGCGTCGTTGGGAGCATGTTCGGTTTCTCACCTGATTCTGTTGGGGGAGCTGTCCAGTTCACTGGTGCTGAAATAGATGCCACTTGCGTCATAAGCAAACCTGACTAATAGCCCACATTTCATGTGAAACGTAGGCATATACATTTCATACACTCGTTTTTATGAATAAAAAAAAATAACACTGTAATCTACATTTGTCATGTAATGTTGATAGAAAAAAATACACTACCAGTCAAATGTTTTATAACACCTAATCATTCAAGGGTTTTTCTTTATTTTTACTATTCTCTACATTGTAGAATAATAGTGAAGACATCAAAACTATGAAATAACACATGGAATCATGTAGTAACCAAAAAAGGGTTAAACAGATCAAAATATATTTTATATTTGAGGTTCTTAAAATAGCCACCCTTTGCCTTGATGATAGCTTTGCACACTCTTGGCATTCTCTCAACCAGCTTCATGAGGTAGTCACCTGGAATGCATTTCAATTAACAGGTGTACCTTCTTAAAAGATAATTTGTAAATTTCTTTCCTTCTTAATGTGTTTGAGCCAATCAGTTGTGTTGTGATAAGGTGGGGGGTTATACAGAAGATAGCCCTATTTGGTAAAAGACCAAGTCCATATTATGGCAAGAACAGCTCAAGAAAGCAAAGAGAAACGACAGTCCATCATTACTTTAAGACATGAAGGTCAGTCAATCCGGAAAATATCAAGAACTTTGAAAGTTCCTTCAAGTGCAGTCGCAAAAACCATCAAGCGCAACGATGAAACTGGCTCTCACAAGGTCCGCCACAGGAACGGAAGACCCAGAGTTACCTCTAATTAGAGGTAGAGTTACCAGCCTCAGAAATTGCAGCCCAAATAAATGCTTCACAGAGTTGAAGTAACAGACACATCTCAACATCAACTGTTCAGAGGACTGTGTGAATCAGGCCTTCATGGTCGAATTGCTGCAAAGAAACCACTACTAAAGGACACCAATAAGAAGAAGAGACTGGCTTGGGCCAAGGAACACGAGCAATGGACATTAGACTGTTGGAAATTTGTAATTTGGTCTGAAGTCCAAATTGAAGATTTTTGGTTCCAACAGCAGTGTCTTTGTGAGACGCGGTGTGGGTGAACGGATGATCTCCGCATGTGTATTTCCCACCGTAAAGCTTGGAGGAGGTGGTGTTATGGTGTGAGGGTGCTTTGCTGGTGACACTGTGTGATTTATTTAGAATTCAAGACACACTTAACCAGAATGGCTACCACAGCATTTTGCAGCTATAAGCCATCCCATCTGGTTTGGGCTTAGTGGGACTATCATTTATTATTCAACAGGACAATGACCCAACACACCTACAGGCTGTGTAAGGGCTATTTTACCAAGAAGGAGAGTGATGGAGTGCTGCATCAGATGACCTGGCCTCCACAATCACCCAACCTCAACCAAATTGAGATGGTTTGGGATGAGTCGGACTGCATAGTGAAGGAAAATCAGCCAACAAGTGCTCATCATATGTGGGAACTCCTTCAAGACTGTTGGAAAAGCCTTCCAGGTGAAGCAGGTTGAGAGAATGCCAAGAGTATGCAAAGCTGTCAAGGCAAAAGGTGGCTATTTGAAGAATTTCAAATATAAAATATATTTTGTTTAACTCTTTTTTTTGGGTTACTACATGATTCCATATGTGTTATTTCATAGTTTTGATATAGAAAATAGTAGAAATAAAGAAAAACCCTTGAATGAGTATGTCTTCTAAAATGTTTGACTGGTACTGTATATATTTCCTGAGCTTTCTTAGTGTTTATGTCTTAGACATAAACTCAGCAAAAAAAGAAACATCCTCTCACTGTCAACTGCGTTTATTTTCAGCAAACTTAACACGTGTAAATAATTGTATGACATAACAAGTTTCAACAACTGAGACATAAACTGAACAGGTTCCGTGGACATGTAACTAACAGAAATGGAATAATGTGTCCCTGAACAAAGGGGAGGGGGGGTCAAAATCAAAAATAACAGTCAGTATCTGGTGTGGCCACCAGCTGCATTAAATACTGCAGTGGAACTCCTCCTCGTGGACTGCACCAGATTTGCCAGTTCTTGCTGTGAGATGTTACCCCACTCTTCCACCAAGGCACCTGCAAGTTCCCGGACATTTCTGGGGGCAATGGCCCTTGCCCTCACACTCCAATCCAACAGGTCCCAGACGTGCTCAATGGGATTGAGATCCGGGCTCTTCGCTGGCCATGGCAGAACACTGACATTCCTGTCTTGCAGGAAATCACGCACAGAACGAGCAGCATGGCTGGTGGCATTATCATGCTGGAGGGTCATGTCAGGACGAGCCTGCAGTAAGGGTACCACATGAGGGAGGAGGATGTCTTCCCTGTAACGCACAGTGTTGAGATTGCCTGCAATGACAACAAGCTCAGTCCGATGATGCTGTGACACACCACCCCAGACCATGACGGACCCTCCACCTCCAAATTGATCCTGCTCCAGAGTACAGGCCTCGGTGTAACGCTCATTCCTTTGACGAACTAGGAGACTCTGACATTTCTGACTTCCTAACTGGTTGTAGTTAATCACATGCCGTGTTAAAAAAAAAAAAAGTCAAAAAAAAAAAAAGATTCTGACTATCCTAGCTTGTGAACGCGGCATAAAAACCAGTCCTGAAACAAAAAGAATTTGCACGTCATCTCATAGGAAGACACAGAAGTCTTAGGGAAAATCTGAATCCAAATATATCATACTAAAACGATAACATTAATTTACATCATGGGTAAACTCTGGCCATCGTCTTTCATGTCAGAAAAGTGGATTTTTACTGGTGTGGGAGTTTAAAGGCCCAGCTAGTCAAAATTGTATCAGCTGATGCTAATCAGCAGGTTTGCAAGGCTGGGAGTTTCAGCTTTCGATGATGACATCCCCATGCAGTAAATTGGTTAATAGACCAAAAACAAACAGTTCCAAACCTCTGCCAATAACAGCTAGTTTTCAGTTTTCCCTTCCCTGCCCAGACAATAGCTAGATTTCCATTCAATTGGAGACACATTTTCATGCGAATATTCTAAAATACACAAAAACATGCACATTTTCCCAAAAGTGGTGTGTTTCCAACAAGCTGACCCGTTGCGGATATAAATCAGTGCATGATGACGTAGTGCACGCAAAACATACTTTTGCTTACGTTTTCATGTACCGAATAAAAATCTTTCCATCGCATTTCCAACTCTGATAGTTTTGTCACAAAAACTGTTGCGTTAAATAGCAAATGTGCCTACTCTGGTCTTCAAATCAAATGTATTTGTCACATACACATGGTTAGCAGGTGTTAATGCAAGTGTAGCGAAATGCTTGTGCTTCTAGTTCTGACCATGCAGTAATATCTAACAAGTAATCTACCAATTCCACAACAACTACCTTGTACACACAAGTGTAAAGGAATGAATATGAATATGTACATAAAAATATATAAATGAGTGATGGCCGAACGGCATAGGCAAGATGTAATAGATGGTATGGAGTACAGTATATACATATGAGATGAGTATTGTAGGGTATGAAAACATATAAAGCAGCATTGTGTAAGGTGGCTAGTGATACATTACATCAGGATGGCAAGATGCAGTAGATGGTATAGAGTACAGTATATACATATGAGTTGAGTAATGTAGGTTATGAAAACATATAAAGTGGCTAGTGACACATCTAATTACATCAAGATGGCAAGATGCAGTAGATGGTATGGCGTACAGTATATACATATGAGATTAATAATGTAGGTTATGTAAACATGATCTAATATAAATAATATAAAGTGGCAAGTGATAAATTGATGACATCAATTTTCCCATTATTAAAGTGGCTTGAGTTGAGGCAGTATGTTGGCAGCAGCCACTCAATGTTAGTGATAGCTGTTTAACAGTCTGATGGTCTTGAGATAGAAGCTGTTTTTCAGTCTCTCGGTTCCAGCTTTGATGCACCTGTACTGCCCTCGCCTTCTGGATGTTAGCGGGGTGAACAGGCAGTGGCTCGGGTGGTTGCTGTCCTTGATCTTTTTGGCCTTCCTGTGGTCTTGGCACATGAGCACGGTTTTCAGATGGAGTGTGGGTAGGCTGTGCAGGTAGGCTAGTCTACATGATGAGATTATTATGGATAAGAGCGAGAATATTTTAATTTGTCAAACAGCAGTCAAGCATCATGCCACAAGAATAAGACCCGCAATATTTACGAACAAATGGCAGCATTTATAAAATTTTGCCGAAACTTCCTGTTTCGATCACAGCTGTCGTAAAAAACATTTATACGGTATGACTTACTCGCATAAAAACTGGATGGAAACGTGATTAGTCCTAGCAAAAATTTTGCTTGAGAAATATTGTTTTTTGAAAAAGCATTTAAAAAAAAACACTTTTCATGGAAATCTATTACAGTAAGGTACTTGTTACCCAGAAATTATTTGATCTTTTTTCATATTAACTTCAGCTATATGCCTGAATCCCAGATGAATGAGAAATGCACCATCTTGAATGATGAAGTCCCATCTTTCCCATTCATTTGGAATTACAGGACTTAGCTGGATCTTCACAATTGAAGACGGGAGGTGGACTCTATCTAAATTAGGCAATTCATTCTGGAGTGAACCATCACTTTACAGTACAGCACGCACATATTTATTGACAAGTGAGCTATTAATGCCGCATTGAAGTGCTAGTCGGAAGTAGGAAACTCGAAGATGTTAGACTTGCTAATTGTTTGAATGCGGCACGTGTAACTGCAAACAGTTAGCAAGTCTTACTTCCTAGTTCTGACTAGCACGTGAACGCGGCATAAGTCCAACAACAAGACACAAAGAGTGATTAAGATTTTTAATTATAGGTGACTATTTATAGTCAGTTACTAAAATTCTACACTTCATAAAAAAAAGTAAAACTGAACAGGTA